>NC_090890.1:48523202-48528202 GCF_036669925.1 Montipora capricornis | reverse complement strand
CATGTGATGGAGTTGTCTCTCTCGCAGGCTATCGCGACGTGACTTGCCCAATGAGTCTCTCAAAAGCGCAAGGTTGTCTGGCGATGTCAAATCGTTCGCGTCCTCCGCATCTGTGGCATCCCTTGAAATCGACTCGTCCATGGCGTTGCCTGTCTCCTGGTTTTTAGTGATTGCAATATCGAGAGACAGCGATCGCAGAGCCCCCTTTTCGTTTTCTGTCAAAATACCCTCCTCGTCCTCGTGCATGCTGCCGTCGCTGTCGGAATCGCCACCGTCTTCGCTTTCGATACTGGCAACTGGGATCGACTTGGCTTGTTCAGCAGCCCACACGAGGCAGTCCATAGCGTGCCTTTTCAACCATTCTGCCGCTTTCTTCTTGGGATTTGGCAGGTTCTTAAACTGATATGTTCGGAGCCGCCTATCCATGGCCGGTTGATGCAAGGGACCGAAGTCCAGTTTGCGCTGAGCTGTGATCAACATGGGACATTTGTTGATGAAGGCTCGGGCGGTTTGATATTTTACATCGTGGGCGGTGTATCCTCCTTGCGTGAGAACCTTCCAGTCGGCTATATCCAAGCAACTCTCGTCTGCTTCATCGATGAAGATCACCTCGGTAAACGGAGTGATCATGGCCTTGTTGAAGGCGCGCTGTTTGGTGACGGTTGCGATGTTTCCGTGGTGGATGAGTCCTTGGATTGGGAAGAACAGGCTCGTCTTTCCACTGTTGGCGTCGCCTACCAAGCAAGGTACTTTGTCCTTGTGTCGCTTCTTCCTGTAGTCTAATAGTTTCACGAAATCTTCACAGAAAAAGGCAACCTCGTGCGTAGGCAAGCTGTTCTCCAGAATCTCTCGGAAATACTTCGGGTTGGCAGCCTTCAGGGGATCGTACGGGCAAAAAGCTCTGGGCGACACCTTGCCTATTTGTCCTTCATCAATGGCGTGTTCAACGAAAGCACGTTTCTCCAGAGACCAACAGAAACTGCCTTTGACTTCAATCAGGTCATAGTCGATCACCAGCGGCTGAAAAAGTTCACAGGATGGGTCTGATAGCAGGTCAATAACTTTTCTCATGTGTCGGACGAGTCTGGATTTGAATTGTTCGTTCGTTGCCAAAGTGTTGATGAAAGATCTTGCTTCGCATTTGAAGGAATAGGTGTACTTCGACCTTGGGTCCCTTTTATAGACTTTGCCTCGGTAACTCGCGTAGTCTAGCCTCTTCATGGCAATTGTGACGTCGTTTATCAGGATTGTGAGCTTGTCCGAAAGTCGCGTTTCTTCAGACTCAGAAGTCAAAGCTGCTGCATCGGGGACATGAAACCCAAACTTGTCAATCTGTAATTTCGCCTCAATCATCTTGTCTAGTGCTTTACTCAAAGTCAGCTGAAACCTTGTATTGACTAAAGTGACGCGCACGACGTTCTCTCCTCCACCACTTTCTAACTCTTGGGTGGACGGGGGGGATGGACCAAGAAAATTGCGGAATTCTTTTATGTAGCTGTACTGATAGCTGGCCGCGACGAGTTCTTGCATAAATGGATTCTTGTGGTCTTTGAGGACTTTATACAGCTCGTTAATGGCCGGGCATTCTCTTCCATCTTGAAACTGGACCTATAACATTGAAAGTTAGGAAAGTAGACTTCCGTCAAAGAGCTATTTATCATTATAGGTACACCTTAAAACTTCTTGGCAGTCACATTTGACAATAAGTCCTTTTTTGAAGACCACTCATTCCCCACTTTCTTTTTCTTTTAGTGTTGTTGTTGTTGTTGTTGTTGTTTTTCTTCATAGAGGTATACGTAGAACTGAAGTCTGAGACGATTAAAAAAAGCTTGTGAATGCAGAGTTCGCACTGTTACTGCACATGGCCTTCATGCTTTCCAGCAAAAATATTGCAGAACACGTTTTTTGTGAATCAGCAAAACTCAGAACAGTAAACTTTAATCTGGTTGGAGATAGCTTGCGTGATAACTCAATATTGCAACCGTGAAACCACTTACATATAGAAGGAATGATCAAGCTCTCATCTTGCTTTTCAATTGTACCAAGAAAATTGCTCGGTCCTCTGACCTTTTGTACTTTTGCTCTCGTTTCCCATTTATTCAAAATGTCTTACGATTTGCTATGAGCCTCCAACTCAAGTAATAAATTGATTGATGGATTGATTGTCGGAGTGCACAAAATTCCTTGGATCAAAACTTTTGATATAACGCTCGAGACGGTAAGACAAATTTCAGGTAAAACAACGTCTGCTGTCAAATTGCAAACCATGCCTGCTTAACAGAGCATCCTAAAGGATAATTATATTTTGTAATACCTGACTTGCTTTGACACTAATTCCACATTCCAGTAATGCCCTATGAACGACTAGTGGGTTTGCAGGGGCACCGTTCGGCGTTGTCAATGCTAACCAATAGGAGATCGCTGGCCAAAGCGATTTGTTAACAAGCGTTGGAGAGCCGTCAAGGTATTGTTCAGATTGTGTACTGGGCACAGAATCATATTCTTCGTTCTCGTCGTCGCTGTCACAATTTTCGTCTTCTTTTATATTACCCTTTCTTTCTTGTGTGCCGATAGCACTGAAAAAGAAAGTTGCATTGGGTATACCTGAAAGAAGAAAATACAGGTTTAAAAGACCGGAAAGATGAATGTTGGGAGAAAAATATGAACACAAACCAACCTGAAATGGCTTCGTCACACGAATCCCTCTTACTGCAAATACACCTCCAGGATTTCGAGAGGTCTTTTTCTTTCACGTTCCACACACACTTTGCACTTATAACACTACATTGTCCGGACACGACGGGACTTATGTACCCCAAAACTGCTCCTCGAATTGCCTCGCTGTTCAACTGTTTGCTTGGTTGTTTTGCTCGGTGCATCCTTGATCATCACGAGACGAATAAAATGAGAGCCAAAGTTGCCCTTTAAATAGTCATCAGCACTTGTGAGATCGACAAGCATAAATCTGATCAAATAAAAGACATTTAAACCCCCTGAAGAATTGCTCTTTGTCAATTTTTGCTTCACACGAAAAGGTCTGTCTCTGAGAATCGATTGCCTCATTAGAGGTACTGTTTCAAATACAATGTGATGCACACTATCGGGAGAAATTTTCATGTTCGTGTTATATGCCCGCGCTCAGCGTTTCATCCCTTTCGGGGTTCTCTTTCACATGCTCATAACAGCCTACACCCGCGGGCAAATGCTCACTACTGCCGGTATTGATTAGAATTGAGATGCCCGTGCAGTGTGAAAGCTATTTGAAATACAATGCGACATTTTCATGACACTTTCGGCTGAATCCAAACGACCGTGTAATGATATTCATTCAAACCAAAAACAATTGGTTCCATTCCCAGTTGGGTAAAAAAAATTAAACAGTGATTAGCCGGTTTGCCACGAAATGAATACAATGAATACAACTAACAAGGGGTCAAGTGATTAACAACCAACAGGCTCATTATTATAACGCACACACGCTAATGTGAGACATTGCCGTGGAGGTAGTGGAATTTGCATTTTTCTCCTGAACGGGCCAAGTCTATATGTGTTTTGCCATATAAGAGACGAAAAGATAAGAAAAATAGTCAAATATTCATATCCCCGTCAAATCCGTGAAATCCGTCTTTTTCCTTCTCAAATAAGTATGCACTTTGCATGATGTATTGCATCCCGAAAATCAGTGCCACTGCAAGTGTCTACCCTTGAATCAATCCTAAACTGGAAAACGGAAAAGACAGATTTCACGAGGATATGAATATTTAAACATTCTGCTTATCTTTACTGCTGTAAGTACTATCACTATTGTTATAATACATACTATATATTATACTTACAGTTGTAAGGAGAAGTAAAAAGAATTAAATATTCATATCCCCGTCAAATCCGTGAAATCCGTCTTTTTCCTTCTCAAATAAGTATGCACTTTGCATGATGTATTACATCCCGAAAATCAGTGACACTGCAAGTGTCCGCCCTTGAATTAATCCTAAACTGGAAGACGGGAAAGACGGATTTCACGGGGATATGAATATTTAAACAGTCTACTTCTCTTTACTACTGTAAGTACTATCACTTTTCTTATTATAATACATACTATATATTATACTTACAGTTGTAAGGAGAAGTAAAAAGAATTAAATATTCATATCCCCGTCAAATCCGTGAAATCCGTCTTTTTCCTTCTCAAATAAGTATGCACTTTGCATGATGTATTACATCCCGAAAATCAGTGACACTGCAAGTGTCCGCCCTTGAATCAATCCTAAACTGGAAGACGGGAAAGACGGATTTCACGGGGATATGAATATTTAAACAGTCTACTTCTCTTTACTACTGTAAGTACTATCACTTTTCTTATTATAATACATACTATATATTATACTTACAGTTGTAAGGAGAAGTAAAAAGAATTAAATATTCATATCCCCGTCAAATCCGTGAAATCCGTCTTTTTCCTTCTCAAATAAGTATGCACTTTGCATGATGTATTACATCCCGAAAATCAGTGACACTGCAAGTGTCCGCCCTTGAATCAATCCTAAACTGGAAGACGGGAAAGACGGATTTCACGGGGATATGAATATTTAAACAGTCTACTTCTCTTTACTACTGTAAGTATTATCAATATCTTTACAAAACATATTATTATTATTATTATTGTTATTATTATTATTATTATTATTATTATTATTATTATTATTATCAGTTATGTTCTGTTTAAACTTTCCTTTGAATAGTCCAGTACTTTTCCGTTTGATGGTTATTGTTATTCTTGTTACCATTCTCCGGATATTGACCAGATATTGATGGTTTCCGACTTTTCCGACAAAAAGGTTTTCGGAAGGGTTCGGATTGGCCGGATGTTACGGCTATTCGTCTCGCTCTGTGGTCCCACGTGACACTTGATTATTATCTCAGCTGGGTCGGAAAAGGCCGATATCACGGATTTCCCGGAGATGCTATGAATATTGCATGACATAATTTCTCTCTTCGGCTGT
>NC_090890.1:48515702-48518202 GCF_036669925.1 Montipora capricornis | reverse complement strand
AATTGACACCCAATCCTTTCACGTGTGTTTACATGATTTCGTGCAGATTATGGCGCGAAACAAAGAAAGGCGATTTTAGTGGTTTCAGAATAAATTTTTCAGATTTTTTTTTTCCCGGGTAAATATACTGCAGAGCCCACTGATTCAAGATCTGCAAAAACAAAAAAATTGAGCGAGACGACCAAATTTACCTTTACAGAGACCTTAACTTGGCTTGAGCCTGCGCTCCGATCAAAAAACAGTACTTGGTCAATGGTCAGTTTCAAGACAGCTGACATTAACGAGCTCTAAACTTGGATCCGCAATATGGTCACGTGATACTAGTCAGCGGATACCTTGTTTTGACAGGTGTCAATTGACCATAACATGGATATCAAAGATGTACGCTAATTTCGTTTGATCCCTTTAGGACGCAGCTCTATTGTTTTTAGGTTTAGGGTCCATTGTTTCTTTTGTATCTTTCTTTGTGTCCATTGCTTTCTAAACCAATCCCGTGAGTCGTTCCGAAGGCTGCGTGGTGGCCCTGTAAACTAGCTGAAGACAAGTATACAGCATTGATTCTCTAAAATTTGAGCCTGCGATATGGTCACGTGATACTACTACTACGAGGTATATATTCCCCAATATTTACTTCGAATAATTGTGTTAGTGTAATTGATTGGCTTAGCAGTCGCGCCTCCGAAATGTTAAATTCGCCGGGTAGCGTGGTGAATATAACACTAAATTCTTACATTCACGCTGAAAATTATACTAAAAATAATTAACATGGATAAATAGGGAGTTTAAGCAAGGACAACGGCAACGTCAACGAAAACGTCTCTAGAAAATATAAGGTAGTGCTATCCCAAGGATTTCGCGATTATTGCGTGTTGATCACCTTGCACAATACAGGTGAACTATCCAAAAACTGAATGCTACGAACAGTTTTAAAGTAAAAAATAGAAAATGATGGTTCACTGTTATACCCTCACGTTGTCGTCGAAACCTAAAATTTTGTGATTTCACGTTGTTGTTTTGTTGACTACGTCAAGGAAATGCACAGAAATTCGTGCTGCATGTGCAGCACCATTATTTTTCATTCTTTAACCAATAATATCCTTGCTTTAAATTTGTGGCGTTGTCGTTGCATATAGCCGTCGTCTTTGCTTAAACTCCTTAATAAAGGTAACACTACGGCGTTGGGGGCCAATCGGAAGATAAACGTTAGGATTTGCAGCAGGCAAGATTCAGGAAGAATGTTTGGATTAGCCGGAACTCAGAAAATGGAGCGATTGCAGAATACCCGGCCCACCAACTGTGATGTCCTACTTAAAAAAGCTGCCACCGCGGTCCGCAGTCCCGAAGTCGATGAATGAAAAGTGTTAAAGGGCAAGCACTAAAATGAACTGCCACCGCGGTCTGCAGTCCCGTAGTCATTGAATGAAAACTGCTAAAGGGAAAGCACTAAAATGAACTGCCACCGCGGTCCGCAGTCCCGTAGTCGTTGAATGAAAAGTGTTAAAGGGCAAGCACTAAAATGAACTGCCACCGCGGTCTACAGTCCCGTACTCGTTGAATGAAAACTGTTAAAGGGAAAGCACTAAAATGAACGTCCACCGCGGTCCGCAGTCCCGCAGTCTTTGAATGAAAGGTGTTAAAGGGCAAGCACTAAAATGAACTTCCACCGCGGTCCGCAGTCCCGTAGTCGTTGAGAACGGGCGCTTAGGCTAATCAGTAAATAAGTGCTTTCTTCTTCACACGATTTCGTGAAAAGTGCAGATAACCGAACCGCAAAATGAAAGCTAACATTTTACGAGAATGCTTAGGCCTAATCACTAAAGCGAGCGCCTAGGCTTAATCAGTAAACGAGTGCTTTCTTCTTCACACGATCTCATGAAAGGTGTAGTTAACCGAAACGCAAAATGAAAGCTAACATTTTAGGAGAGTGCTTAGGCCTAATCACTGAAACGAGCGCTTAGGCTTAATCAGTAAACGAACCCTTTTTTCTTCACACGATCTCGTGAAAAGTGTAGTTAACGGAACATCAAAATGAAAGCTAACGATTACAGAATACCCGGTTTAGGAACAGAGTTGTTTATATGAATATCATTTTCTGTCCCATGCCACTGTGGGACTGCGATGGCAGGTTTTTTAAGTAAGATGTTTAGTGGACGCGGAAGCAGCATTGTTAAACACGACTGCGGGACCGCGGTGGCAGCTTTTTAAAGTAGGACATTTGGTGGGGCGGGTATTCTGCAATCTAGCCCAGAAAATTCAATGTCCAGAACCATTTACAAATAAAAGCACCAACAAAGTCCCTTTGCCGGATATAGTAGGGAGCTTCAGCAACGGCGACGGCAACGAGAACGTCACAAATTGGCATCTTAAGGTGCGTTCGATTGACTGTATTCCGGAATAGGAATACATGGAATACAAGTTGGAAATCCTTCGTTTTTGCGGAGATTCACATTAAAATTGTCAAACATTTTCTAAAATGCTATTTTAAACATATTTTTATCAT
>NC_090890.1:48483202-48508202 GCF_036669925.1 Montipora capricornis | reverse complement strand
GCTGTATAGTTTCCTGTGAATCACTGTTCCACCGTATTCCAACCAAACCTGCTCAGGCCATATTAAATTCACGAACAGGTAAGTTGGATGACCATAAAAAATTTTCCTCAGTGTACAGTGCCAATTAATTCCAGCTGAAACGTATTTCAATAATTGTTCCTTCGGAATGTCTCTCGAGTTGTTATTCATTAAGTACCTTTTCTTGTCATGTGCAAGATTAGACTATAGCAAGTTAAAACTGCCCAGCTTTCTTAGCCAAACTATCGAAAAAAGTTGGATTCAACGCTCCAACTTTGCCTGATCCAACATTGTTTGACAGTTTGGCCGCCCATGTTCGAAGACGTTCATGCAACATTTTTTGTTCGATCAAGTGTTGGATAGAATTTGCTTTTGATCAAACATCACGCCCAACAATTGTGCTCCACGCAACAATATTGCAGCGTTTTGCCGCTCTTCCAACAAAGTCGTGTCTTAAATCGAGTCACGTCCGCGCTGCTAGCCAATCACGAATCGCTGTCTTAATTTTCAAGCATAGTTGCCATTTGCAACAAAGATAGTGGACAAGGACGAAGAAGACGTCATGGTTGTTGATGAACAACCAGAAACCTTGATCAGCGAATATGAAGCAAGGCCAGGTCTGAAGGATACTTTTGCTCCCTTTATCATGATCGCTCTGTTTGGAGATGTCTGGTTCAATATCGTTTATCGCTGTCTTCCAATAAACATACTCTTTAGTGTTCGTTATCTGAATTGTTCTTTGATTTTTCCTCGTTTGAATCGGTCATTTCTGTCCTCCAAGAGCTCCAGTAGCATAAACGCTGCGAACGGTTTTCGTTCCAGTTTTAGCGCCAACTTGAAACTTTCGTCAGTTTCGTGAAGCAATGTTGGATCGTGTTTTGCCGCTACCTCAACATTTACATCGAATAATGTTGCATGTGGAATCCAACTTTGTTTGATAGTTTGGCCAGGGCTTAACAGATCAAAAAGCTTGGTCTCTTCAAGGAGAAAGGCCAGCTTACATGACGCAATGGAAAAACCCAGAATTTTATGCTTCGTCTAATCAGTTGCCAGTCGAATGATCTCGGAAACGTTGCTTGACTAGATGCAATGCATCTTGCAAAAGAAGAAGCTGTTATGGAAGATGGGTTATGCTACACCTTTTGCATCGTTCTTTTATAGAAAAATCTCTGTCCAGTTTAGTTTCTGAAGGGTCAGTGAAGGGTATCTTGAACGGTATCTACAAAAGTCTATAGAACAATAACTTATATACAAGTATTGTTGTTCACGGTTTGATGCACCCTTGGGAAGGATATTGACACCAAGGGAGAGGAAAATCCAATTCATGAGCGAAACAGGCTGTTAGCACGGTCACCGATAAAATGTCACGTGCATGAGCTTTAAAACGTCGAATTCTCATTCGAATTCTTTATATAAAACATATTACTAAGGCATAGCTTGTTTTTCTTGTATGCTAATGTTCTCCTCATACAATTTGAACCTTCGTTCCATTCATTCCCTTTGAAGGACACGAATTATGTGGAATGTTTTTCGGAAGCCCTTCAATAAACTCGCAAGTCATATTTTATCGCCTTCGCCTCATCATAAACACGATAAAACACTCCCTCTCGTTTATTAAATAGAACATAAAACTTAACTAAGGAGAGACTGAGAGACCTGGAAAATTGAGCGAGTATTTATACTTCGCGTCATGTCGTGTGTTAAATTGTGGTGCGACATGCGACGAAATAAATGTACCACTTAACGCATGCAACTAATTGGTCATTAAAATGAAGGTGACTATATGGGTGCATGTGTTTTCGCGAGCGGATTTGTAGGTCGCTTAGCGAGTGACAACCGGGAATCCCGTGAAATCAGTTCCTTTCCCAACTGGCTTAAAGTGAAGCGAGTACGCAAACTCCAATAAAATTCTCATTAAATTTAAGGGTGCGTTCCATTGGAAAATCCGGATATCGATCTTAAAATCTGGATCTTCAAATTTCCAATCAAATACAAAATCTGAAAACGGATTTTGTCGAGGATTTTACTAGTTAGAAATCCGTGTCAGGAAGTATTTCAAGTAGTGAAATCTGCGACAAGATCCGTTTTCATATTTTATATTCGATTGGAAATCCGAAGATCGGGATTTTAAGATCTAAATCCAGATTTCCCAATCGAACGCACCCTAGGCCTGTGCCACCAAACCAAGTTGCTTGCGGTTATCCATCAGACAGGGCTGTCAAATTTGAAATACAACACGCGTGCTATTTCATTCCTCCCTTGAAATTTGTGTGGAAGCGAAGCGAAGCCACGTTATTCAAATTGTTGTATTCGCGAGCGCTCTCTCCTCATATTACCTAAATGAAGTATAATCTTAACCGTGAAAACACGTATCAGCTAAACTGCAGGATACCCGGCCACTTATTGGCATCTGAATTGCGCGTATTGTTATATGCCTCGTTCTTCAAACGATGCCGCTACAAGAACACAATTGTGGCCAGGTGTGTTGCACTTCATTTTAAGTCGCTGAACGAAGTACCTTCAGGGATGTTTGGCGAGACAGCGGCTGTCGTGAAAACACACCCTATCAAACAATAAACTAGTTTACCTAAATGGTATAAATGCTGCCGAGAGGAAGGGAGATGTTCAATGATGCTTGCAGTAATTTAACGCCGTTGGAATTGAAGGGATATTTTAACAGGTTTCGAGTACAAAACGTAGACCCAAAACGTTGACTCGGCTCGACAAAAGAAAGAAAAAAATAGACACGCAATACGTACGTGTGGTAGTGGATTAACTTGAAACCGGTGTTTGAGTAGGCTATCAGCGCGTGCGTTCAACGCTATCCATTGTTTTGGTATATACTAAAATGCACTGTTATATATTCAAAAAAATATCGCGTTTCCGATTGGTCAATGACGAACGCATGAATAGGTTATAAAGTGCAAAATGAGGTTATAGGGAGCAATACGGAATTTGCTATGGAAACAAAGCGATGTAGTGATTTTGTTGAGTATATAATAAAAAAAAAATCGTACGAACTTTCTCGTGCATTTTGCGATTTATGGTCACTCGTGTTATTTTGAAAGTTCTCAAATTGCACTCGCCTCAGGCCCATGCAATTTTGGGTACTTTCAGAACATCACTCGTGCCCATAAATCACGAAATGCACTCGCGTTTATACGATTTCCTATAGATATGAGTTTTGTGGTTTATTCGGTAACTGTCAACTAAGCTCCGTTTTCTTTTGTAGAAGATTCAAGTTTTTTGCGTAATATGTAGCCCTAATGGTACACGATATTGTTTTGGTATCGTAAATCATGATAGTGCTATGGTAGATGTCTTGGGTAAATAGCCCCCTGAGAAGACATGTGGTTACTAGTAAAATACTAAACCCAGAAAGATTAAAGAAAATAAAAGAGAATCGAGAAACATTGGCTTCTTGGATGACAGGAAGCTCCTTCAACTTATTTTTCACAGCCAGATTAAGCGGTGTACTCTGAGCGTCAGCTTTCCGCGACTAAAGTTCACTGAAGTTATCCATGTCCAGCGGGGTTAGTATCTCAGTGGGAGACCTCAAAATATACGAGTTGCTGTCAGGCTCCCACCTAGGCACTCTTAGGATTTCGTCACGCGTTCCTCCCCCAAGACCGTCTGCTGAAACGACCCGGAATTTACGTAGACCAATAACAACAGACTTCCACATTCTGGAAGTGCAATTAAGACCTTGAGAAATTTTGCAGTGTTTCTGCAAAGTCAAACATTCATTCTACTAGACGAGGCTATCCATCACCAGGAAATTCCATCGTTTTGGAAATAGAAGCGACCTTATTATTGATCAACGTCACAAACTCTTGCCCATTTTGGGGCTCATTTGTTGAAATTTAAGCACGCTTCCAACAGACCCGTTGATTTTCGTGGTTTATGTACGCGCTGCGGCCCTATTGCCAGCACGGATTTACACTGTTACAGCCCGATGACATAGTGTGTAGTGCACTTACAGAGTACGACCACAAAAATAGATGGTTTTCAGTGACATCATTAAATTCTAAAATCAAAATCGCAAGGCCTTTGCGAGAGCCGAAGACGCGAGCTACCGACGGGAGTCTGGGGCATGTCCCCTTAAAACTTTTTTTTAAATAGAACACTCAGAAACGCTGTTTCCAGTATTTCTGGAACCCAAGAATCACTCAAATTCTCTTTTAAAAAAAAAGTAAGTAATAAAAAATAAAATAAAAAATAAAACAAACCCCTCAAATAAACCCTGAAATCAGTACCGAATATGAAAAGACGGTTTGATCATGGCTGACACGATGGTATACCAGTCGAAACAGAAACTAAAGGAAACGCAAGGTCAATTTTTACCGCAATGAGGCCATTGTTTTTTTTTTTTTTAATGTAACGTTGCAAGGGATTAATTTCTCTTAGTCTTAGGTAACGTGAATAACCACTGATGTTGATGTTGCACGGTTTAATGTCAATGCTTTATTTAGATGTCCTTGATCTGGATTATATGATCGCAGTTATAGGATTAAATGACCAAATGAATAGTAAGAAACAGGAAGTGTTTAAATCTGACCTGATGAAGAAACTGAAATGGTGTCACGGTATAATTAATGAATAGGTACACTGAGAGAAAAATTAGTGTTGAAAACTCTTCTGGTAACAACATTACAGGGTGTTTCAAAAGTTCGTTCCGATTGAACTTTGTATTTTGTCTCAAACGTTTAATATATCTTTAGGCAAATTGAAACTGATTCAGTTAATAAATTTATCTAAATAATTGTTCAAAGCAATTTCAAGCTAAGATTTGAATAAATGACAATATTTTTGAATTTTTGCGCCCAATGTACAAGCACGCGTGCTTTGTCCCGCCATATTTTCCCCGCACATTGTTTGTCTTCGTATTTATTGCCCTTGTTTTTTATTTTCTCTGCTCTTTCACGGAAATAACAGTCACTGTCAAGCAGTCACTGTTAGAGCTCACGCAGCTATTTTACGGTCTTCTGGCCATTCAGTCAAAGAAATTGCCAAGTTGTATAAAAATACCGAAGGATGGGTGAACAAGTAGTCTAAAAGGAAGTCCTTCGAGGATAAACCAAAGAGTGGACGGCCCGTCTGTTTTGACAAACTATGCGAGAAATGTAATCCCGAAAGCTAAGTATAAGCGTAATAATTCAACAAGAGAGATTGCTAAAAATCTTCAACATCACAATATCAACGTTTCGAGCGTAATGGTATGGTGATCATGAACCAACAAATGGTGGATGGCTTTCAAGCGAAAGAAGATACCACTGTTAAGTGAGAGGCAAAGAAGGCCTCATTTAAACCTTGCCAGGAAATACTCCAAGCTCACGGCAGAGGATTGGGAGAACTTCTTATTTATACATGAGTGTCGTAAGTATCTAGTTCATTACCCGAAGGAGTAAGTAGTGCGAAGTTCCCCCGGCATACCAGGTGAAACAAAGTGCGAAGGTGATGGCGGTGGGCAAGTATGATGGGTCGTGGTCGGACGAAGTTGCATGTTAAGAGTTTTCTATGTTGCGATAATTTAATCGAAAGTTATGTGTGGCTGCGCAATGTTCGTCAGTTTACCCAAATGAAAAAGTCCGTTCGCGACTCTTTTAATAATCAAACCAAAGGAGTTTCCTTGTTGTGATAAGATAACTTAGTCACTTTCTGGCTCCTTCGTGAGAAAGCAGACTTGAGTTATTAAGAAGATGCTCCAATTGCAAAGCTTAATTGCACGGCAGATCAATTCAGTTCCACAATTATGTTCAGGTAATCTCTTGTTCTTCAGCCATTCTCTTCTACGTCATCATTACCTAAGACTTACTTACGGGCATTGGGTGTGAAAACGTCATCAATTCTCGATTGTTCCGTTCACGCTTGCAACTTTCAAGTCGAATTTTTTCCTGGTAATATACACTACCTATGTAATACTATATCACTGCAACTCTTTTTACCCGCAAGCTACAATGATGCCTCCTCATGCAAAATCCCTGCGGAGGCAATAAATCTGCTGTCAGGTTTCCAGTTCCGGGACGTGTTTCGTTTCGAAAATACAGTATAAATTGCCACCTTGCGTGACACCATGATACAAAGCTATCTGGCTGAAAAAAATTCTATCCCTCTGAATGTCAGACGTTTAAGCCTTTGAAGTACATTACAGGATGTGTCCATAGACATGTATTTATCTCATGAGCGAAAAGTAGCCGCTTTCATCACAAACTGGACTCCAGTAGTTTTCGTTGATTATCGGCTGCCATCAGTTGGTGGACCACATGGCGTCTCCATACAAAAAACCCTATTTAAGAAATTGATTTGAGTTTTTCATGCGTCTGTCCTGTTATTAATCGTGAATTTCGTCATAACATTGTCAAAGTAGCTGTGGATAGCTGTAGGCTGTACAGACGGGGCCTACAGTTTATAGTCCTTACACGAGAAGACTTGAAATTCTAACCATTTGCGGATGTTGTTACAAAGGTAGCACTTTCTCCTCAGTTGTTTTAAGACCCTAACTGGTGTTGGTCCGGCTGGAGTCGAGCTCACGACCTCCCGCATGGCAGCCCGACGCTAATTAAAACCAATTGAACCTCCGGAACGGCATGTTTTGCGTGCGTTTCTTTATGTCAGTTATTCAGCTTGAGGAAACCACACGGGCGAAAATAAACGACAGTTGTGTCCTTTCCTACTAGAGAACGGAAGAAAAATTGCCTTGAAGAATAGAAATGTATATTTCCAATAAATAAAGCAAAGTGCCGCTCTTATACTAATCAAAGATAATCGGTGTCCTCACCTAACGCAGCCCTCGTCAGAAGAGCGATTCAAATATAAAAGACATCGCCAGTAAAAGTTTATTTACTGTCTTCTATTTTTACGTACTTGCAAAAAGGGTTGGACGTTTGTTTGTTATAACAATATGAAAAATAAATACTATTATTTTGTTCGATACTATACAATTTTGGCAAATCAGTTGTTCATGTGAAGACTGCTGCACCCGTTGCGATAGAGTCACGTACACAAAGAGCTTTCACTTCTTGGTCACTATTCCGGGAACGTTCTTTAATCTTTTATTGCCATTAGTACATTAACAATAGTACAGGTTTGGCCCCGAAGTAAGCTTTATGAGAAACAAAATTATTTCAAGCATAGTTTGTATGATATAAGATCAAGATTTTCTGAACAACTGCAGAAAAAAAGACAAAAGAGTCAGTCACTCAGTACAAAAAATGACTGCAGAAAATGAAACTGGTTATCAATAATTATCGAACTCCAGTGATCACGAACTAACGTCCGTGGCTCAGGTCTCTTAGACCTTCATTCATATGCCTGCAAGTCACTTCATGACGGTCCAACTTCTCAGCCATCCGATCGTGTTTTTGACCGATTTTAATCAATGACGATTAAATTCACAAAACTACTGATTAGCAATGAAATATGCAAATTCAAGGCAAAAGGAATAATGACACCATTAATTTCATACTAATCTAGAGTTAAATTCGAACACATGCCTCTCGATACAAACAAGATAGAGAAATACGAGACATACGACGATCAATAGTGGTTTGGTGGTCCACGAAACCTGAGACGCGAAACCTGAGCCGAGGCGCGCTATGTGTGCCGTTCGACAAAGTCTTAAAAGATTTATTTCCTACAACATTCCAAGTTCTTGACCTTTTCAATTAAACGATTTCGAATTTATTTTTCTTTTGCGTGACAGTGAAACTATCTACAGTTTGAGGATACGAGAAGGGAAATGAAAAATAGAGCACTTCTGTGTAACAGAAGTGAGCTCCAGGCTCACCCATTGCTGCAGCAATCAAATTGCATGTTAGCTACATGTTCCAAGTAACTTAGCACTTTTATGACAAGCAAAAGCCTTTTGTTTGCCTAAATGTCTATATTGAGTCTCCCAGTTTAACCTTGAGCAAAAATGCGTGGTGTTATGTTCGAAATTTATGCTTAGCTGAGACAGACAAGGACTTCTAAGAGTCCCACTTTTGCGGTGTCGACTCAACACCCCATTTTCACGAAAATAACAATAACACTTGATTCAATGATTACATATGATAATCATAACTATTCCAAAATTCTAAGAGCACTAATAGTATAGTTTATAAATTGGACAGAGCTTTTTTTTTTAATCTAAAAAAATTGAGTGGATAAAGCTAGCTATGAAAATTTAATCACCGACATCTTCACGTATGTTGTTACGAGTAATTGATGCGTAGAATTCAGGAAATAATGGAAATAATTCATGATTAAGGAGTGATTTGTCACCTCCCATGATATTACTCCCTGAATTGTACTCCACTCAGTCCCATTATCATTATTAAGTGAACATTGTCAACTTCGGATTCTAGCAGACAGCAAATATTACAGCAGCCTCATGGAAAAATTACTCGCAAAATAATCAGGAAAATCGTGAAAAACGTTCTTACAGGGTTTTGTGCTAGGCAGGATAAAGCGTGTCTTAGGATCTCGTTAAAATAAAAAATCGAGTCGACACTTTTAATTATACGAATCCAAAAGTATGTAAATAATCGCCTCACTCTCGATTTAAGTCTGCAAATATGATTTTTACAGCGCTAATGATTCGGAAACAGCAGGTGGTGTAAGTGATACAATAAAGCTAGGAATTTTTTGCACGATAAGAATGAATCCGAGGTAACAACTACAAAAGACAAAGAGTCATCATTTCAATGCTCTGATTGGTCGATCCATTAAGTGGCAATCTTACATGTAACTATCAGATTTGAATCATTCATTAACTTGAGAGCTCTTCTATTTAATTTTTTAATCATTGCAAGGTTTATACAAACTGATATGTTCTTCTTCCCCAGAGGCAAGATGAACGCTTTGTTGAGCATCTTGGCGTTACTTACAATCTCAAGGTAAGCTAATAACTGCGAGGAATTGAAGACCCAGAGGTCCGCAACAAGAGTCCAATTCTTTTTAATTACAGCCATCGTCACTTGTCCAGGTCGGGAGCTAAGCCGGTCCTTCCACGTAGTCAAGTTACGAAAACCGGTTTTATCTCGCCCGAGTGAATGAATTGAGATCGAGGAAATTGTCTTAATGGACAATTTCCCGGTAAATAACACAACCCCGGACACCTTAACAAGGAGAGTGCCTTTAGTGCTTAAGTTGTATGACATCGACCAGATATTTTATCGACAAAAGCAGGAGCCCATCAGATAGGCTCCTGACAAAAGGCACTAGTCGTAGGTTTTATCAACAGGTATACTTAGTTTCTAAAGGAGTTACGTAAATTAAAGCTTCAAATTGGTTCATCGAGTTATACCATTTCAACGTCTACGAGCCGATTTAGAACAATAAGAAATTCGGTCCGAATGTCACAAAGACCTTGAAAAGACCCTTATTACTTAGTAACGAAGTTAAAAGAAAAGTGAAATTTTTTCTTGGATACAATGTGCTAAAATATAACTATCACGAGAACTGAAAAGAGTTTAACGACCAAGTTTGCATAGCATGTTTCTTAGCCTCGCAACCTTAACCCATCTTAGGAGAGAACAAATAGTTCACTCGTTGGCTGCGCTCACTCGTGAAATGTTTTTCAACACTCAAATTGCGTATCCCCGCGCGGCCATGTAATATCCTCTATTTATACAACACATAACAAGTTTGGCCTAACGGGGAACAGTTATTAAGTACGCAAAAATGCTTTAACGTTTTCTCCCCTTAAACACTACTCGTTAGTCACGGGATGAATGAAAACGCCTCAAGTTGGCGCAAAAGAGCATCCACGGTTTTCGATTTTTACACTGACCGGGAAGGTTCAATGTATAACAATTAAAAGCTTTATTTGGAGTACAGAACGATTGAATTTGTGAGGAGTATAAATAAAATGTTTTTGTTGCGTTTGGACGAAGGAGAAACGCTCAGGCTTGATGCCTTTCGTCAGACTGGCGCCTGGCTATGTAAAATGCCTCGACCTCATGCGACCGTGGTACATTGTGAGTAACGTTGCTGCTGTGTAAGTCAGTGAGATTTGATTGTGCAAGTATTTCCATCGTGTGGAAGATACTTCCGTGTTCACCGTGAGATTTGATTGTGTAAGTTTTTCGATCGTGTGGAAGTTGCTGTTTTGTTCGCAGTGCGATTTGATTGTGCAAATTTTTCGCTTTTGCGCGAAACCCACCGCGAAACCTTTTGTTTACACATTCATCGAACAGAGGACACGCGAGAATTGAACCTTTGAAACTTTCTTTACCGGCGTTTGGCCTTCAACCGCACGTTTGTGCTTGAAAAGCGTTTGTTTGACCGGACCGACTAGGGCAAGGTTGTTGCTTTAAACACCAATTGGCAGTTTTGCTTTCAACGCACACTGTGCTAACCTCTTTGGAACTCTGGATTGGACTTAACACCTATTGGATTTTGAAATACGCTTATCAGACGTGACCTGACTTTGTTTATAAACCATTTTGTAAAACCTTGGATTGACTGATTGACTACAAAAAAAAATTGTAATTTAGAAAAATGAAAAAAAACTTACTTTATCCTTTTGAAAGGTATTCAGAGGAAATGCTTTGTGACGTCTCTCTTCCTCAACACGCCAATCCAGCGTGCAAAGAGACTCGAGATCAGGCCTTGGCCCAAAACCAGAAGACTTACACCCTGAAATATGATCCGGCCTTGTATGGCTACGCAAGACTGAACATGACTCCTCAACAGCTGGCAGGGATCGTCTTCAAAGACCCCTTCGCAAGATACTACGCCACCGCTTACACTCAAACCTTACGAATCAACGAGGATGCCTTAACGAAGTACATTGCCGACACAAGCGGCATGGAGATTAACCAGACGTCAGATTACCTTCCTATGTCGGAGTTTTTCCAATCACTTCTGGAGCCATTGGTCGGGGTAAATGCACTTCTTTATTCGTTAGCCAGTAGATTACGTTTAGCTAGTGCCTTTAATAAATCAATCAAGTAATTATATATATTTCGGTGGCTTAGCCTTCCTCCGGTGAGCTTCCAAAAATTCAAAAACCGAAACGTTTATTGGCCACGAGGTTGCGTGGGAGACAAGTCGAGGGTCTTACTGAATAGCACTGTGGGACTGTTTTGGGGACGAGCCAGTTTTTATGCAGTCGTTTACGCTGCAAAGCAAAAAGACTTTCGTATCGATATTCTTGTACGATATAATAACGATAATAATAATCACTTTATTTAAGTCTCAAGGTTACTTAGCCGAACACGAGTGCTTTACTAATTGAGGAGACTACACATCAACCGAAATAAGAACAAAGGAGGAGGAGAGGGGAAGACCGTAGTACCAGGGAAAAAATCTCTCGGAGCTGAGTAGAGAACCAACCAACTCAACCCACATGTGGCGTCAAATCCGGGAATCGAACCCGGGCGACATTGGTGGAACTCCCTGGCTCCTGGTAACAATTAATTTCGGGTTAAATCTTTATAACTTAAGTTGTTAGTAAGTAAACGTCCTATGTACCACGATCTCACTGACCTTTTCATCAAATCTTTCGTCTTCCGGACAATTTTGCACCTTGGGCAAGCGAGCTATTGTTTTGAAATTGTCATTGTATACAATATTCTGGTGGTTTAGGAAGCTCAGCTCCTGGGGGCTTTCCATTATGCCTGACCATCAGGTCCGAGACCACTTGAACTAACCAAGAAAAATGGAACGACATTTTTCATCAAAAGTAAATTTCCAATCGGACCGAAGCGTTCCATTTACGTTTCGACCGAAATTTCGGTTACATCACAGTGAAATGGGACTGGAAACGAAAATTTTTGTAAATGGAACGGCACGTTTCGGTCGGACCGACCGACCGGTCAAAGAGGACCGTCTCCAGAGGTGGTCCCAGATATTCCGGTCGGACCGAACCGAAACGGACCATTCCATTTGACTTCAGCCCGAAATTTCAGGAAATTGTGGCTTAATGGAAAGCACCCCTGGTATAGCGCTTTCTTGCAACTTGACTTCTCGCTCCGCGCACGAATCAATGAAAATGCGTCCCTTAAAAAAGACCCACAATGCAATTAAACAAGGCTCCCGACTCTGTCTCCCGCGCAACCTTATAGTGGCCAATGGCTTTTGACAATTCAATTAAACGATGAAAAACAACTTTTCGACCTATCTTCAGTCGTTTTAAAATTAAAGTAAAGGATGAGATTTCACTTGGTCCCAATGGAAAATACTAAATAGTATTCAGCTGAGATCAGATGATAATGTGGAATAATTCATAATTCAAAATTCACGTTTATTAGATGCACCTCTAATTGAACTGTCTTGTTAAATTTAATTAAGCATTCTGCTACCTCCGTCCAACCAGAGGCCAAGTGGTTACGGTAAATATAATTGATCTACTAAGTTACTTTCTGCGTTTATAGCAATATGCCAAACTTCCATCCAAGTACGAAGCTTTCATCAATAACAAACCTGACTGGATAAGTGACAAGCACTTCGCTCAGCAGCGCCTTGCAGGGTCAAACCCAACCACACTTCAACGTGTCACCATTCCCAAACAATGTAAGAATATATTTTACGTAACGGCCCAGGTCTAGGGTTAGATCTTGGTCATGGGGCCAGTTTGGGTTTACTTGAAAACCGCGGAAAAATAAAGTCAACGTGTCTTCCAAAAAATTAGTTCAAGGGTACTTCCTTGCTCGCACCACTCGCTATGCAACTTAAGGTTAACCCAGAATTTACTTTTAAGCAACCACCACCAATTTGACTTACAAACAAAACGGCTGAACTTTGAAAAACAATGTAAGAATGTAAGAATAAGGCCCTTGTGTGGGCCCATTTCCATCAGTAGGGCTAACGCTCACATGGTTCATATGGGATTGAAATCTAGCACTTCACATTACACTCTATTCAGTTAACTCTGTTTTGAACTTTGAAAAACTGTTTGGTTGAACAGTTTTCATAAACCTCGCCTCCTTTTCCATTTGCTGTTTTATTCGAACCTTTCTTGAAGGATTTAAGTAGTTATTTTCACGTTTTGCTTTATCTGGTTCTCAATCTGTGAATCTTGCTAAATTTTGTGACAAAGCCCCTTTATTCAATTGAGCGTCTTTCTATGTAAAAGGCTAAGGTGCCTTTGCACGACATTCTGTTGCAGATCTTAGAGTGAAGACTGTAAGAGGTGACTGGTGCCATTTTCCTTTTACCTACCGTGGTACAACCCATAACAAGTGCGCTCAAGGTAAATTCGGTAAATGGTGCTCACTAACAAGATGGTATATTGGAAAATGGGGATATTGTGCAGGTAAAAGGAACACTTTTCTTGTGATACTCGGACTATACAGTATTCGCATTTCTGTAATATCATAAATGCCAGGGGCTGCGGAATACGTTTGGAAGTTTAGTGGGGAAGGGGGGTGAGAGGTTTAGGAAAAAACAACAAAGTTGGGGCTGGGGACTGGCTATAACCCCCAGTCCCTCCCCCTCCGCGGCACCTGGATGTTCCTACGATGCTCTTGAGATAAGCGTGACTCCTGTCAGGAGAAGGCTTTTTTTTCCGGATCATGATATAATAGCTTGCACGGTATGCCAGAGATCAACCTTGTTTCCAGGGCGTTTCGATCTCCCCTCGGACAAAAAGCCGAGGAAAGAAAGGGCGCTGGCGAGAAGAGACCTCGAGGCTTAAAATCAACGATAAAAAGGACGACATTCCAACACAAAAATCGAAATTCCCAGCTTGTGGTACGGCTTAGGAGCCTCATAATTTATAACAGGGAAAACATCGCCGAGGAAAATTTTTTTTTCATTTGCAGCGCCGTTACCCGACGCGGAAAAGCCTTTAATTATTTTTGCGTTCAATGATTATGTATAGATCTTAATTCCGGGAATGGACTTGCTTTATTAATTACTAGGTCGTCCAATTTTGAGAACTTTCGTCCGATGAATTTGTTGTTTCTTTTTGTGCCATTCTTTTTTTCAGGAGAAGGCACCACGGTGAAAGGAGGTAAGTTGGTAATAATAATGAAACAAAACTGATTGAAAATTCAAAAACGTTTCCGCCGCTAAGTTCACACAGTTAACCACCGTTATTGTTCTGTCTTTTTGTGTTTCTCAGAAAAATGCAAAAAATATTTTTGTTTTAGTTTAATTACAAAAATGAGCGATATTACACGACATTTTGAAGTCATCTTGGCTTCCTTTTCAGATGATTAATGTAACGGTCTTTCAAGTTTAAATTAAGTGGTCGTTTATAACGTCTAATCAGACTCAATTCGCGCGCACACTAATTCGTTGGCTGACATAAGAACAACCACTTAAATTTGAAATGACCATCATATTTATCGCTCATTTTTGTAATCAACTGTATTTCAAAAGGTTTTTTCCTTTGATTTAGTTTAGAGAGATATTTGATGAATACATACAAGTGCTTTAAAATCTCAGTAGGATGGGAGGTATGGTCAGACTTCGTGTCGCTTACGACTTCGTGTCGCATACTGAAATGCTACTGCTGTGCTATGTGTCAAGATAGAATGACATTCTCTTTTATGAGAAAGTTTGAGCCTGAGGGTAAACGTTCTTTCTTTTTTTTTTCTTATTTGAGCCTGAAAACACACTTAACATGTTCTTAAAGTTGTGTGGTATACACCCTTTTAATAAGTCTAATATATGCCGTTTTCCGCTAATGACGTCGAACTCTTGCTTTCAAATTTTATTTAGAAATGTACAAAGGCCTAAAGCTTTTCCGATTTCTTTTCTTGTTTGAAGCCTTTGTACATTTCTGAATAAATTTTAAAAGCATGAGTTTGACGTCATCAGCGGAAAACGGCATATATTAGACTTATTAAAAAGGCGTATACTACTCTAATATACTACTCAATTCCAAGTGCGCCCATCCCTACCCCCCCCCCCCCCCCGAGCATACCCCCGGGCATTTGACAAGAGGATGGCTCCGCATAGTGGGGAATTTGACACGAATCGAAAGCCGTATGGGCGGGAGTTTGACTATGGTCAAAAACGTTGGTCAGCGGTCGCTAGATAATTTTTTTTATATACAGGAATTTCCCTCGCCACAATAACGCGCATGTTGGCTTTTTATCGAGCAGTGGCTTGTTTTTTTTTTTTCTTTTTATGAAAACTCATTTCAAAGCACGATGAGATGAACACAATTAATTGATGGTCAATATATAGTAAGTTATTAGTAAAATTCATTAGCTGGGATATCAAATTTCACGTGGTAATTTTCTTATATCATGACTTTTTGTTTCAATTTTGGAAAGGAATATGTCTCTTATCGAGGAATAGCTCTTGCAATTCAGTAAGAGATGGATTTTGTCCTCAATTGCATTACCACTACATAGGGAACATATTCTTTAATCGACAGCAATTTTGTCGTACCTACCTGTTTCAACACGTAGTTTGGGGCAACCTATTCTGAGTTTTACTAAGTTCGACTACAAACTGAGTTGTATCATACAATAATAGAACCACATTGTTGTCTATACTACTCACAAAAACAAAACAAACGAATAAAATGATCAAGTTCTTAAGTTAGATTGAGGAGGCGTCGTGGTCCAGTGGATAGAGCGTTGGGTTTACATGCAGTTGCCCCTGGTTCAAATCCCGTTTTAACCTCTGGTATGGACTTGTTTCCTGTTGTCCCGGATTTAACTCTACCACGCTTTGTAAATAGCCAACTGGTTGCCTTCTGCCATTTGGGGTTCTAATCATGTTTCTGTTAAAGGCCCACCTTCAACCGACAGGCATTGCGTGCCGCGGAACAATTTTCATCTACGAAAATTCCACCCGAAGCTGAAATTTATCCAATTAGATCGCTACGATAAGCAATGCGAATTTCCATAACAAAAACAGGAGGTCGAAAAGCCTGTTGGTTGAAGGTGGGCCTTCAAGTTTGAGTTGTTTCTTTCAGATTATTAAAAAGTGGGGTGCCTGTGAACTAGCTTGATAGCTAAGTGCACTTCCAATATAAACAACATTTTACATTTACATTCGACTCGTTGGTTCATCTCAGACTTAACATTCTCATAAAAAAAGTTTCTTATACTGAAAAAAGATTGGCATGCTTTCACTTGTAACCTAAAATTAGTGAGAACAATAGAACAAAACACCAGTGTGTTAGATTAAGCTAAAGGTCAACGGCTCAAATCGAAAAAGTCTTCAGAAAGCATTTGCTTCATATTCCCGAGCTGAGTCGCGTCGTCTTTTGCTCTTTTCTTACAGGAAGTCACTTTTTTTATGTTTGCAACGGAAGTAAAGTTTTTTCCGGTGGTGGAGAAAGTCGTGTTGCAAAAACTCAGTAGAGAGATTCAGCAGTGCGCGGTTTACTGACGGCAAAGGCAAACGTCAAAATGAAATTTGCTTTCAGCCAAGGATCAAAGACTCTTGTTTTGGTTTTGCTCATTCTTGCCTTTTATCTACAGATAACTTAGGATAAAAGAGTTTTCATGCTTCCATGACAAGAAGAAGCATGCCGTTTGCCTTTCCACGTAAGGGGGTGCTAAGTCTCTTGACGACCAGTCAGGTCGTGAGCAACACTTCAGTGTGTGCGAGCAGAACCCTTTAATTTATAGCGAAGTTCCGACAACCCTCTTTTGCTCTGACAATTTCAAATGATTGGACTTTTTCATCTCAGTTTTGGATAAAGACGACAGGCCCCGTCTCACAACACCACCCACCGGTGGCTCAGTTGGTTGAGCATCGGGCTGCCATGCGGGAGGTCGTGAGTTCGACTCCGGCCGGACCAACGTTGACTCAGGGTTTTTAATAAATAACTGAGGAGAAAGTTCTGCCTTTGTAATTACATCCGCAAATGGTTGGACTTTCAAGTCTTCTCGGATAAGGACCATAAACCGTAGGCCCCGTCTCACAAATATCTTCCATGTTCATTAGTTCCCTGTGGGACGTTAAAGAGGAACCCACACACTATTCGCGTCAGTCCCTTGCAGCGCGAGTATAAGTTAGAGCTCTGCATTTCATTTCGGCCCAGTTCGCGTTAGAATCCTATTGCAACATTACTGTGTTATGGCTGACGCGCAAGCTCCAGTTGAAGCTCCTGTTTCCGTCGCTTAAGCCCTGGTTCAAGTGTCTCCGGTTGCCGCAGCTAATGTTGAGAATCCTCAGCAAAATCAAGCTCCTTTGCAGGTGTAATTAGTGCTCGTTTTACTGCTTGGTTTTTCCCTGGCTGGTGTTCGATCTTTCGCCTTTCCCTCCCCTTTGTCGTCCACGTGGCTGCTTGTCGGCACCATTTTTTTGATAGTTTTTGTCCCCTCGTTTTTATTTTATCTTTTGTACGCCTATGTTTCGCTTAGGCCGATTTGGCTGTTTTGCTCGGTTCTTGTCCCTTTTTGCACACCTTTTATTTATCGTGTCACTGTGCTTCGCCTCGCAAACACCGGGTTTCTGTAGTGCTTTCTTTTTGGCTCCCTTCTCCCTTGCACACGCTTTATTTGTTATTTGAGTGTGATTCGCCTCGCAAACACCGGGTTTGCGTAGTGCTTTTCTCTTCGGCTCCTCTCTCCCTTGCACACGTTTTTATTTGTTATGTGAGTGTGCTTCGCCTCTCAAACACCGGTTTTGCTTAGTGCTTCTTTATTCCGTTCCCTTGCCGGTTGCACACGTTTCATTTGTTATATGAGTGTGCTTCGCCTCGCAAACTTCGGTTTTGTTTAGTGCTTCTCTCTTCAGTTCCCTTCCCCTTTTTGCACACGTTTGTTTGTTTGCCGGTGTGCTTCGCCTCGCAAACCATATGTTGCACAGTGCTGTCTTTCCTTCGCCTCTTTGGGATTTTGTGCGCTTATCCGATCTCTGTACTTTATGGTAATTTTTTGTTTCGCGTATTTCGCCCTGCTAGCGTCGGGTTTGCGCGGTGCATTCCCTCCCTTCCCTGTTACTTGTATGATTTCTTTGTTTCTTTCCTTTCCGCTATCTTGTGTTTTCGAATATTTTGCCTCTCAACGGATTTTTGTTTAGTCCTTTTCTCGCTGTCTTCCCGCTACCTCGCGTACTTTATTAGTTTGTTTAATGCGTTCTTCCTTCGCCTCGCAAACAATGGTTTTGTGTAGTACTTTCCTCTCCCCCTTTATTTTAGCTTCCGCGTGCCTATTTGGTTTTATTGTTTTCAAAAGTTATTTGTTTCCCAGCTTTGTCGCGCGTATTTTTGGCCTTTGTCCAGTGCTATTCCCCTGACGCCTATTTAGTTCATTGCTTTTGTTTTGCAGGCCTTATATTTTTGTTACTTCCTGGTCTTCATGTTTTTTGCCCTTGTCTCCCCTCGTTTTGCTTCTATTTTGGTGTTCTGTGAATTGTTGTGTCTTTGTGTTCCCTCCGCGTTTTGCGGCACCTTTTGTTTCTGTCATAATGTAATTTTTTCTCGCACTGTTTTCTCTTTTTTACGTTTCTTTTTTGCTTTCCAATGGTAGCCTGGAAGGGTGTCTAATGCCCTCATCGGATTACCGACGCTCAGGCTGCCATCCCTTGGGTGGGTTCTTGCGTCTTTTTTTCCCTTCTGCGATTATCCGTTTTCCCACTCAAGGGCTGGCAGCCTGTAGATATTTTTATTCACGCCCTCCCTGGCGAAACTTTGCACAACTTTAGAGCCAGCTTCGCCATCACTTTAGCCCTTTCGGGTAGTCAGCTTGCAGACATTATGGAGCATGTTGGTTGGCGCCACGCTCCCACAGCTTCTCACTATTTGTAAGTTGCGCAGGTTTTACGTCCCGGAGGTCCTTCAGAGTTATTATTTCGTCACGACTCTTCTGCTCAAGCCCTGGCAGACTCTTACACTGACTTGAGCAGCCTCCTCCATTTCACTGTCTCTTTTCCCACCGGCGTTTCGCCTTAGTTTGAGTTTTGGCTGGTTGGGAGTTTTTCGAGTTTTAGTGTGGGATCTGATGTGTGTGATGTTTAAGTATTGGCGTTCTTCTAGGGTCTTCAGGCCGTATTTAACGTTGGGCTCTTTAGTGCGGGAACATATCTCCGTCTCTTATTAGCGAGCGTGAAAGGGACTGTCGCAAATAGTATGCTATTCGCTTCGATGCAGTCCCTTGCAGCGCGAGTATAAATAAGAGTTCTGCATTTCATTTCGGCCCAATTCCCGTTAGAATCCTTTGGTTATCAGCGACTGTGGCATGTCTCTTCGTTTCACGCTCTCCTTTTTTCGCCTCCGCGCTTTTCGCTTCCCCTTCCCCTTCCTTTTTCACATCCAACTCACAAAGCGCGGGAACATATCTCCGTCTCTTATTACATGGGTGGGTGGGTATAGCAGGTCCACATCAGCTGAACAGCTGTCAATACCTCAACCAGCTCAAACAAATAAATAACAAACAAACAAACTGCAACGTTCGTAAAATCTATGAGACCACACAGTAGTTCAATGTAAAATAAAGTGGACGTATTGCTTGGGGTTGGTTACCTTGTGATATTACCTTCTTTTTTGTCGATGATGATCAGAAGGACAAATGAAGATATACGTGCTATTTTGCAAAGTGAGATAACATATGATGTTATCTGGTAGGATATCGTATCATGACGTGAAAATCCAATCCGGCAACTACTGGACGTGTAAATGTGCTTCATCGATAGTCCAACATAATGCTGAAATCACGTTTTCTTCACTTAGAGACAATTGGACTCGACTGGAACGAGCTAAAAAAGACATTGAATCCGTCGTTTGACTGGCAGGCAGCTGTTCAAGAAGCCCTTAAAAGTCGTGACTCTTTGGAAGAAGTATGTTAACTTTGGCTCCCAGAGTTATTTTTATTTATTTATTTATTTATTTATTTATTTATTTATTTGTTTATTCCCCTTTAAATTAAAGTGACTTTGGTCCAAGTTCTTATATCGGATGCCGGATTTCTTATTCCGGATTCCGTTTCCACATTCCGGATGCCGGATTCCTGATTTTAGGCAAACCCCAGCTGATACCGTTGGATGAGACATGTTGACTTCCGAATGTGTCATTAATTTTGAAGGCAGTTTGATTTTCGGAGCGAGGCCAGAACTTTCCAGCTAATCACAAGCGTTGCATGAGAAGTTATTGCACATGGGATTAAGGATAGTCACTCGTGCAAGCAAGATCGTATTTGAGAATTCTTCTAAAATATAGCGTGATCTGTGAAAATGCCGCTACATCAGTGCACCTAGTACTGGAGTTGCAGGCTCCCGGTTATGGGCAGCTGTCTGAACCCAGTTCAAGATTTTTTTAATTTCCAAAGGACCCATTTTTTTCTGTGTCGGCTTGTCCGGCAATTTTGATGCGACAAAAGCTTTTCAAGTTGTAACTCAAAATGCTTGACAAGTGGTACACTGGGCTATGTTTCCTGCAACGTCTCTCGCCCTCGATGAGCACGTGGTCACAGAAACAAAACAAAAAAAACGTCTTTAGAAGTAGAACGACTTCTATTTCTCACAATGATTACTGCAACAAGAAAAAATTGCGAGAAATTACTGTCTCGGGACAATTCCCTGTGCAATTCGTTTGTGGCGCAACGAAACTGAAAGACAAGTCCCCTGAAAAATCGCGAACTGTAACATGGGCGTAAGGGATGTATGATGTATGAATTAAAGTGAGAAATTGTGTTAATTAAAGTTGGTTTCTGGGTCATCCATTTTTCCGGAATTATTAAGAAGCTTTGGGTGCGATCCAAAATGTGCACACCCTTTAAGAGCCAGGTTATCGTGTCTTTATGTTACAGTGATTATCCAAACTACTACATCTCATCGACCGAGAGTAATTATTGTGATTTCTTAGATATTTACGCTGACTTGTTGCTGATTAACCTCTTTTTCAGGCGATAAATCAGGGGAGTATCTTTGCTCTTCGTTATGAGTTGTGCGACAATCTGCCCAGATCACCGGATATCACGGATAGAGATCCCAGACGGAAGATGTGGGACTTTTTCTCTCCCATTGCTTTGTTTGCATTTGCCAAACGGTGCAAGGAACTGGTGCCCGTGGCCATTCAAATGGATTTCAAGCCAGGTTCGTCTTTTATCTTGTTTACCTTCAGTAATTCGCATAGGTACGGAAACACCCCAGACATGGGTGCATGGTTAACGTAAACGGGCATACTGCAGGCCCCTGCTTGCGATAAAAAAACTTATAAAATAAAGAATACCAGCACAAAAACATGACGGTTCGGCCGGGTGTCATCTTTTGCCAATTATTATTGACGTTTGAGTTAAAATATGTAGCAGTCTCATTGTGGAAATGAATGCTTGTGTGTTAAAGTTGGTCTTTCCAACTTATCTACACATTATTTTTTTGGATGTTTAAGTGTTCCTGCTAAAAACAATGCAGCATCTTAATTTTGTTGGTAGGTTAGGTATCGGAGAGCCAGAACAGTTAGGTATGCGCTGAAGGAATGTTTCAAAAAGAGAGAAAAACGCATTACCTCCAGACATGGCACTGGAGCGTCGTACCAAACGATTCATCCCGGGATTTCGGCCCGTGCGATCGCTTTTGGACGCAGTTGGCCCTTCGTTGCCTTCTGCTACCGACCTCGCCTCCCGGTACGGCATTGAGGGAGAGATATGTCGTCCCCTAAATCATATGAGACAAATCATACGCCTACTCACAGCTCCAAACCGCCCAAACCAATTTAACCTATGAATTCGATGGCTTAAAAATACAAGGGAAAAGTCATTTTATCTGTCATATGGTAAACACTGAAGTCGCAGATTACAAAGTGCGTGCACGCGCCCTGCTAAAGCTAACATACATACATGCATGCATAGACTTCATTTCATCTCCAATTTCAGAATAACTACACTGAACTATTATCTTCGATACATTACATTACAGCTAAATACATAGCATATACAGATAGATACTAAATACATAATATATATTAATCAAAAAGAAAAGCCGCTGTACAAAGTGCGGCCCTGTATTCGGATACGGATAAAATCAGGTAGCGCATTCCGCAACTTAGCTGATACGTAAGAAAAAAGAGAACTAAGATCATAACTGCAGAATCAAATCAAATCAACTAGTTTTAGAAGATACAAAGTCTGTCAAATACTGGAAATTTCGAAGATCGACTACAGAGTGCGTGGTATTCTATGGTCGTTTCCTCAATACCTTATTCCTGTCCTAATATGAATTTTGTGAGACTCGTCCACGATACAACCAATGAATCGTTGGGAAAACTCGACCTTGTTCTTAATGTGTTCGAGAAACTTGTTGTCGATGGCGTTTTCGGCTGACGAAAATATCACTTAGTCGTTCTCAAGTCTTTAAAATTCTCTAAATTTTCACTCAGATTGCATGCTGACAAACCCAAGGCTTCAATGTTGACAATTTGATCTTTGATAATGCTTACAAAAGGTGGTATCACTAGCAAAATCGGCCTTTTTTGAGGCGGCTTCTTCGGTAAGTGATCCTGAACAAGAACTAGCATTTGAAAAATGAAGTTTTTTTCCGTTTCCAGTCGCTAATACTGCCAAAAGGGAAAGCTGTCGTATCATGGCTTCACGATGCTCTTTTTTTAGAATTAAAGTCAAAACCGTTTTCTGTTAGAATTTTTAAAATTTCATTTAGATTCGCCTCAAAACAATCATCTTCTAAGTCCGCCATTTTGTTCATGAAATAAACATGTACCGCGGTTGTACCGCGGTCTGTCCCTCATAGGAAAGGTTAGCCAATCAGAATTAAGCATTCATATATTGACCGTGGCAGGAAAAGAGATGGGAGTTCATTGCATGTTGTTCGTTGCAGGCCTCCTCCTTCCCTCCTCCCCAGTCCCCCTTTGGGCCGCTGCGCAGGCTACACCATGGGGCAACACATTGAAAGGGCATATGCCAACTCTGTAGTCAACAATGACATGGATCATATCATTGATATCTTTGGTAGTCGAAATGGCAGAGACAGCCATTTCTTTTGATGTTTTTTTATGAGCTCATGTATGATAGATTCAGATGTAAGAATATTTTCACTTCATACGCAGGCCTATGGTAGTGCATCTTACGACCCTCGTTTCTTTTCGACTGTTCGCAAAAATTTGGGCAACTTGCGAGAATTTGGGGGGTAGACGGTTAGCCACGCCCCCTAGCAAAAAAATAGCCCTTACGCTTATGAACCTCAGCACCATAAAACATGTATTTTACACTAACTTGTTCCTTGTTCTCTTCGAAAAATCAGTAACGGTTGACAAAATTGGCAAGCGTCTGGCCGAGGTTGTGAGACACATGGGTCTATGAGATGACATCACAAACCAGTTCCAATTCCAGTGCAAAGCAGCTTTTTTTCTTTCTTAAAATCTCTCGATACTATTAAAACCCTGTTGAAAATAAAGGATTTTTTTCTCTAAGCCTAGTTACCTAGATGAAAATCTGGTGTCCATGAGGTCGCACCCGTCGAAAGTGTATTTCTTAAGAAACATTGTTTTTCCTTAGACTCAGCGGTGTACACCCCAAATGATGGAGATTTGTGGATGCTTGCCAAACTCAATGTTCAAATCACGGATTTAGGATATGCACAAATTGTGGAACACCTCGGAAGGGTAGGCAGTTTCCTATAGTCTGCTGACTCAGGTATAAAACCTTGACTTTCCCCCTTTTTTCTCTTGCTCTTTTTTTCTGTTGATTCATCGGATTAAGGATGGCCGTGAGGTAACGCAAACGAACGAGTCCTGAGCTCGTACGTGGCCTGAGATTTGTCAATCTCAATCTTGCTCCAAGGGGTTTTTCTCCAGGTACTCCGGTTTTCCCCCCTCAGCAAAATCGACTCTCCCAGCTTAGCTTAGCTTAGATTAGCTTAGCAGCATAGCTTCTTCGGTCCGACCCCGTCGAGCTGTGCCCTGCGCAATCCAGTCTTTCCAAGAAAGGGACATAAGCAAGCCAGATAACGCGTTTGTTTTAATTGCGATAGTTCTACTTTAAGAAGTCTGTTAATCTAAAACTTAATATCATAGTTTCCTTAACAGTAATCAGTTAAAGAGAAATTTGTTTATTTACCTTTTTCCTTGATGTCAACGTTTATAGATCCATTTTTTGATGGAACCATTTTGTGTCAGCTTGAAGCGAACTTTGTCAGTTCAGCATCCACTAAACCAACTTCTTAAGTACCACTGCAGAGAAATTCTTGTACCAAACACCTTTGGAGTGCCTAACCTACTCGGAGAGGGAAAGCTAATGGATTTGTTGTTTGCTTGTGGAAACGATGGAGCTTACAGAATGCTACGAGAGTCATATCCCTTAACGTCGTGGGAGATAACAGATTACAGAAACAACATTAAGGTGAGTTACCAAAACACTTTGAAGTTCTTAGCTGATGTGAAAGGCCCATTAAGGGAACAGGTTGCGCCGTTGTGAGAGCACTAAAGAGAAAGCAGGCGTTGAAGAATAGGCGTGGCAAGCACGAGGTCCCCGGTTCGATTCTCGGTGACGTGACTTCAACGTCTGTTTCGACTTTGCTCTGATCCGTGTATAAAACGGAGCACTGACAGAGGGAGGGGGTAAAGGCCGCACCGTTGGCTTCCATTGAGAACAGTTTCGTAACTGAAGGAACTATCGACGTTAAATAATGTGCCTTTACTTTACTTAAGCACTCGCCACCCAACGAATGTGGCCCGGGTGTTCGATTCCCAGACTTATCGTTACATGTTACAATAGGCCTCATCACGGTTTTGGAAGCCATCTTGACGATGCAGGTATTTTTTTACAGGTCACAGGTCAGGTTTACAGGTCACTGTCTTAACGTAACACGGAGGATGTAAACTGCAAGATTGTAGGTTGCAGATTAGAGTCGCAGGTCACTGTTTCACCATTGCTGAAACAACCCAAAACTTTACTAATGTCCACATTAGGACAAAAAAATAATATTTAAGCTTAAGGTTAACATTTTTGTAAAGGTTTGTGTTGTTTCAGTTATAGTAAATCGATGACCTGCGACCTGCACTTTGCACCCTCCGGTCTGAACATCACTAGAAAAACCCCTACCCATTTCTAATGTAACCTTAGGCCTAAAATTAGGCCGAGGGTTAGCATTAATAAAGGGTTAGGGTTGTTTTATCATTGTTACAACAGTGACC
>NC_090890.1:48463202-48468202 GCF_036669925.1 Montipora capricornis | reverse complement strand
TGTAATCATTGCAAGGTTTACACAAACTGATATGTTCTTCTTCCCCAGAGGCAAGATGAACGCTTTGTTGAGCATCTTGGCGTTACTAACAATCTCAAGGTAAGCTAATAACTGCGAGGAATCGAAGACCCAGAGGTCCGCAACAAGAGTCCAATTCTTTTTAATTACAGCCATCGTTACTCGTGCAGGTCGGGAGCTAAGCCGGTCCTTCCACGTAGTCAAGTTACGAAAACCGGTTTTATCTCGCCCGAATGAATGAATTGAAATAGAGGAAATTGTCTTTATGGGCAATTTCCCGGTAAATAACACAACCCCGGACACCTTAACAAGGAGAGTACCTTTAGTGCTTAAGTTGTATGACATCGACCAGATATTTTATCGACAAAAGCAGGAGCCCATCAGATAGGCTCCTGAGAAAAGGCACTAGTCGTAGGTTTTACCAACAGGTATATTTAGTTTCTAAAGGAGTTCCATAAATTAAAGCTTCAAATTGGTTCATCGAGTTATACCTTTTCAAAGTCTACGAGCCAATTTAGAAGAATAAGAAATTCAGTCCGAATGTCACAAAGACCTTGAAAAGACCCTTACTTAGTAAAGAAGTTAAAAAGAAGTGAATTTTTTTCTTGGATACAAAGTGCTAAAATATCGCTAACTATCACGAGAACTGAAAAGAGTTTAACGACCAAGTTTGCATAACATGTTTCTTAGCCTCGCAGCCTTAACCCATCTTAGGAGAGAACAAATAGTTCACTCGTTGGCTGCGCTCACTCGTGAAATGTTTTTCAACACTCATATTGCGTATCCCCGCGCGGTCATGTAATATCCTCTATTTATACAACACATAACAAGTTTGGCCTAACGGGGAACAGTTATTACGTACGCAAACATGCTTTAACGTTTTCTCCCCTTAAACACTACTCGTTAGTCACGAACTTACGTGTTTTGCAGGGATGAATGAAAACGCCTCAAGTTGGCGCAAAAGAGCATCCACGGTTTTCGATTTTTAGTATACTGGGAAGGTTCAATGTATAACAATTAAAAGCCTTATATGGAGTACACAACGATTGAATTTGTGAGGTGTGTAAATAAAATGTTTTTGTTGCGTTTGGACGAAGGAGAGACGCATACCAGTCTTGCAGTTGCTCGCGGGCTCAGGCTTGATGCCTTTCGTCAGACTGGCGCCTGGCTATATAAAATGCCTCGACCTCATGCGACCGTGGTACATTGAGAGTAACGTTGCTGCTGTGTACGTCAGTGAGATTTGATTGTGCAAGTATTTCCATCGTGTGGAAGATACTTCCGTGTTCACCGTGAGATTTGATTGTGTAAGTTTTTCGATCGTGTGGAAGTTGCTGTTTTGTTCGCAGTGCGATTTGATTGTGCAAATTTTTCGCTTTTGTGCTTTCACAACTCTTACTCGACAGGGTATTTATTCTCAACATCATCTAATCGACGAGTTTTTGCCTTCAACCCACCGCGAAACCTTTTGTTTACACATTCATCGAACAGAGGACACGCGAGAATTGAACCTTTGAACCTTTCTTTACCGGTGTTTCGCCTTCACCCGCGCGTTTGTGCTTGAAAAGCGTTTGTTTTACCGGACCGACCAGGGCAAGGTTGTTGCTTTAAACACCAATTGGCAGTTTTGCCTTCAACGCACACTGTGCTAAGGTTACCTCCTTGGAACTCTGGATTGGACTTAACACCTATTGGATTTTGAACTACGCTTATCAGACGTGACCTGACTTTGTTTATAAACCATTTTGTAAAACCTTGGATTGACTACAAGAAAAAATTATAATTTAGAAAAATGAAAAAAAAACTTACTTTATCCTTTTGAAAGGTATTCAGAGGCAATGCTTTGTGACGTCTCTCTTCCTCAACACGCCAATCCAGCGTGCAAAGAGACTCGAGATCAGGCCTTGGCCCAAAACCAGAAGACTTACACCCTGAAATATGATCCGGCCTTGTATGGCTACGCAAGACTGAACATGACTCCTCAACAGCTGGCAGGGATCGTCTTCAAAGACCCCTTCGCAAGATACTACGCCACCGCTTACACTCAAACCTTACGAACCAACCAGGATGCCTTAAAGAAGTACATTGCCGACACAAGCGGCATGGAGATTAACCAGACGTCAGATTACCTTCCTATGTCGGAGTTTTTCCAATCACTTCTGGAGCCATTGGTTGGGGTAAATGCAATTCTTTATTTGTTAGCCAGTAGATTACGTTTAGCTAGTGCCATTAATAAATCAATCAAGTAATTATATATATTTCGGTGGCTTAGCCTTCCTCCGGTGAGCTTCCAAAAATTCAAAAACCTAAACGTTTATTGGCCACGAGGTTGCGTGGGAGACAAGTCGAGGGTCTTACTGAATTGCACTGTGGGACGGTTTTGCGGACGAGCCAGTTTTTATGCAGTCGTTTACGCTGCAAAACAAAAAGACTTTCGTATCGATATTCTTGTACCATATAATAACGATAATAATAATCACTTTATTTAAGTCTCAAGGTTACTTAGCCGAGCATAAGTGCTTTACTAATTGAGGAGACTACACATCAACCGAAATCAGAACAAAGGAGGAGGAGAGGGGAAGACCGTAGTACCAGGGAAAAAATCTCTCGGAGCTGAGTAGAGAACCAACCAACTCAACCCACATGTGGCGTCAAATCCGGGAGTCGATCCCGGGCGACATTGGTGGAACTCCCTGGCTCCTGGTAACAATTAATTTCGGGTTAAATCTTTATAACTTAAGTTGTTAGTAAGTAAACGTCCTATGTACCACGATCTCACTGACCTTTTCATCAAATCTTTCGTCTTCCGGACAATTTTGCACCTTGGGCAAGCGAGCTATTGTTTTGAAATTGTCATTGTATACAATATTCTGGTGGTTTAGGAAGCTCAGCTCCTGGGGTGCTTTCCATTATGCCTGACCATCAGGTCCGAGACCACTTGAACTAACCAAGAAAAAATGGAACGACATTTTTCATCAAAAGTAAATTTCCAACCGGACCGAAGCGTTCCATTTACGTTTCGACCAAAATTTCGGTTACATCACAGTGAAATGGGACTGGAAACGAAAATTTTTGTAAATGGAACGGCACGTTTCGGTCGGAGCGACCGACCGGTCAAAGAGGACCACCTCCAGAGGTGGTCCAAGATATTCCGGTCGGACCGAACCGAAACGGACCATTCCATTTGACTTCAGCCCGAAATTTCCGGAAATTTTGGCTTAATGGAAAGCACCCCTGGTATAGCGCTTTCTTACAACTTGACTTCTCGCTCCGCGCACGAATCAATGAAAATGCGTCCCTCAAAACAGTCCCACAATGCAATTAAACAAGGCTCTCGACTCTGTCTCCCGCGCAACCTCATAGTGGCCAATGGCTTTTGACAATTCAATTAAAAGATGAAAAACAACTTTTCGACCTATCTTCAGTTAAAGTAAAGGATGAGATTTCACTTGGTCCCAATGGAAAATACTAAATAGTATTCAGCTGAGATCAGATGAAAATGTGGAATAATTCATAATTCAAAATTCACGTTTATTAGATGCACCTCTAATTGAACTGTCTTGTTAAATTTAATTAAGCATTCTGCTACCTCCGTCCAACCAGAGGCCAAGTGGTTACGGTAAATATAATTGATCTACTAAGTTACTTTCTGCGTTTATAGCAATATGCCAAACTTCCATCCAAGTACGAAGCTTTCATCAATAACAAACCTGACTGGATAAGTGACAAGCACTTCGCTCAGCAGCGCCTTGCAGGGTCAAACCCAACCACACTTCAACGTGTCACCATTCCCAAACAATGTAAGAATATATTTTACGTAATGGTCCAGGTCTAGGGTTAGATCTTGGTCATGGGGCCAGTTTGGGTTTACTTGAAAACCGCGGAAAAATAAAGTCAACGTGTCTTCCAAAAAATTAGTTCAAGGGTATTTCCTTGCTCGCACCACTCGCTATGCAACTTAAGGTTAACCCAGAATTTACTTTTAAGCAACACAACTCAAAGATTCCTGATAAAAAAATGTCTGTCGACCACACTGACATAATTGACTTACAAACAAAACGGCTGAACTTTGAAAAACAATGTAAGAATGTAAGAATAAGGCCCTTGTGTGGGCCCATTTCCATCAGTAGGGCTAACGCTCACATGGTTCATATGGGATTGAAATCTAGCACTTCGCATTACACTCTATTCAGTTAACTCTGTTTTGAACTTTCAAAAACTGTTTGGTTGAACAGTTTTCATAAACCTCGCCTCCTTTTCCATTTGCTGTTTTATTCGAACCTTTCTTGAAGGATTTAAGTAGTTATTTTCACGTTTTGCTTTATCTGGTTCTCAATCTGTGAATCTGGCTAAATTTTGTGACAAAGCCCCTTTATTCAATTGAGCGTCTTTCTATGTAAAAGTCTAAGGTGCCTTTGCACGACATTCTGTTGCAGATCTTAGAGTGAAGACTGTAAGAGGTGACTGGTGCCATTTTCCTTTTACCTACCGTGGTACAACCCATAACAAGTGCGCTCAAGGTAAATTCGGTAAATGGTGCTCACTAACAAGATGGTATATTGGAAAATGGGGATATTGTGCAGGTAAAAGGAAACCTTTTCTTGTGATACTCGGACTATGCAGTATTCGCATTTCTGTAATATCATAAATGCCAGGGGCTGCGGAATACGTTTGGAGGTTTAGTGGGGAGGGGGGGTGAGAGGTTTAGGAAAAAACAACAAAGTGGGGGGTGGGGACTGGCTATAGCCCCCAGTCCCTCCCCCTCCGCGGCACCTGGATGTTCCTACGATGCTCTTGAGATAAGCGTGATTCCTGTCAGGAGAAGGCAAATTTTTCCGGATCATGATATAATAGCTTGCACGGTATGCCAGAGATCAACCTTGTTTCCAGGGCTTTTCGATCTCCCCTCGGACAAAAAGCCGAGGAACGAAAGGGCGCTGGGGACGAGAGACCTCGAGGCTTAAAATCAACGATAAAAAGAA
>NC_090890.1:48448202-48460702 GCF_036669925.1 Montipora capricornis | reverse complement strand
AACAACATTTTACATTTACATTCGACTCATTGGTTCATCTCAGACTTGACTTTCTCATAAAAAAAGTTTCTTATACTGAAAAAAGATTGGCATGCATTCACTTGTAACCTAAAATTAGTGAGAACAATAGAACAAAACACCAGTGTGTTAAATTAAGCTAAAGGTCAACGGCTCAAATCGAAAGAGACTTCAGAAAGCAATTGCGTCATATTCCCGAGCTGAGTCGGGTCGTCTTTTGCTCTTTTCTTACAGGACGTCACTTTTTTATGTTTGCAACGGAAGTAAAGTTTTTTCCGGTGGTCGAGAAAGTCGTGTTGCAAAAACTCAGTAGAGAGATTCAGCAGTGCGCGGTTTACTGACGGCAAAGGCAAACGTCAAAATGAAATTTGCTTTCAGCCAAGGATCAAAGACTCTTGTTTTGGTTTTGCTCATTCTTGCCTTTTATCTACAGATAACTTAGGATAAAAGAATTTTCATGCTTCCATGACAAGAAGAAGCATGCCGTTTGCCTTTCCACGTAAGGGGGTGCTAAGTCTCTTGACGATTAGTCAGGTCGTGAGCAACACTTCAGTGTGTGCGAGCAGAACCCTTTAATTTATAGCGAAGTTCCGACAACCCTCTTTTGCTCTGACAATTACAAATGATTGGACTTCATCTCAGTTTTGGATAAAGACGATAGGCCCCGTCTCACAACACCACCCACCGGTGGCTCAGTTGGTTGAGCATCGGGCTGCCATGCGAGAGGTCGTGAGTTCGACTCCGGCCGGACCAACGTTGACTCAGGGTTTTTAATAAATAACTGAGGAGAAAGTTCTACCTTTGTAATTACATCCGCAAATGATTGGACTTTCGAGTCTTCTCGGATAAGGACTATAAACCGTAGGCCCCGTCTCACAAATATCTTCCATGTTCATTGGTTCCCTGTGGGACGTTAAAGAAGAACCCACACACTATTCGCGTCAGTCCCTTGCAGCGCGATTATAAGTTAGAGCTCTGCATTTCATTTCGGCCCAGTTCGCGTTAGAATCCTCTTGCAACATTACTGTGTTATGGCTGACGCGCAAGCTCTAGTTGAAGCTCCTGTTTCCGTCGCTCAAGCCCTGGTTCAAGTGCCTCCGGTTGCCGCAGCTAATGTTGAGAATCCTCAGCAAAATCAAGCTCCTTTGCAGGTGTAATTAGTGCTCGTTTTACTGCGTGGTTTTTCCCTGGCTGGTGTTCGATCTTTCGCCTTTCCCTCCCCTTTGTCGTCCACGTGGCTGCTTGTTTGCACCATTTTTTGATAGTTTTTGTCCCCTCGTTTTTATTTTATCTTTTGTACGCCTATGTTTCGCTTAGGCCGATTTGGCTGTTTTGCTCGGTTCTTGTCCCCTTTTGCACACCTTTTATTTATCGTGTCACTGTGCTTCGCCTCGCAAACACCGGGTTTCTGTAGTGCTTTCTTTTTGGCTCCCTTCTCCCTTGCACACGCTTTATTTGTTATTTGAGTGTGATTCGCCTCGCAAACACCGGGTTTGTGTAGTGCTTCTTTATTCCGTTCCCTTCCCGTTGGCACACGTTTTATTTCTTATGTAAGTGTGCTTCGCCTCTCAAACACCGGTTTTGTTTAGTGCTTCTTTATTCCGTTCCCTTGCCGTTTGCACACGTTTTATTTGTTATATGAGTCTGCTTTGCCTCGCAAACTTCGGTTTTGTTTAGTGCTTCTCTCTTTAGTGCTTCTTTTGCACACGTTTGTTTGTTTGCCGGTGCGCTTCGCCTCGCAAACCATATGTTGCACAGTGCTGTCTTTCCTTCGCCTCTTTGGGATTTTGTGCGCTTATCCGATCTCTGTACTTTATGGTAATTTTTTGTTTCGCGTATTTCGCCCTGCTAGCGTCGGGTTTGCTCGGTGCATTCCCTCCCTTCCCTATTACTTGTATGATTTCTTTGTTTCTTTCCTTTCCGCTATCTTGTGTTTTCGAATATTTTGCCTCTCAACGGATTTTTGTTTAGTCCTTTTCTAGCTGTCTTTTCGCTGCCTCGCGTACTTTATTAGTTTGTTTAATGCGTTCTTCCTTCGCCTCGCAAACAATGGTTTTGTGTAGTACTTTCCTCTCCCCCTTTATTTTAACTTCCGCGTGCCTATTTGGTTTTATTGTTTTCAAGAGTTATTTGTTTCCCAGCTTTGCCGGGCGTATTTTTGGCCTTTGTCCAGTGCTATTCCCCTGACGCCTATTTAGTTCATTGTTTTTGTTTTTCACGCCTTAGATTTTTGTTACTTCCTGGTCTTCATGTTTTTTGCCCTTGTCTCCCCTCGTTTTGCTTCTATTTTGGGGTTCTGTCAATTGTTTTGTCTTCGTGTTCCCTCCGCGTTTTGCGGCATCTTTTGTTTCTGTCATAATGTAATTTTTTCTCGCACTGTTTTCTCTTTTTTACGTTTCTTCTTTTACATTTTTGGCCGCCATTTATGCATTCGGTCAATGGTAGCCTGGAAGGATGTATAATGCCCTCATCGGATTACCGACGCTCAGGCTGCCATCCCTTGGGTGGGTTCTTGCGTCTTTTTTTCCCTTCTGCGTGACATTTTCCCACTCGAGGGCTAGCAGCCTGTAGATATTTTTATTCACGCCCTCCCTGGCGAAACTTTGCACAGCTTTAGAGCCAGCTTTGCCATCACTTTAGCCCTTTCGGGTAGTTAGCTTGCAGACATTATGGAGCATGTTGGTTGGCGCCACGCTTCCACAGCTTCTCACTATTTGTAAGTTGCGCAGGTTTTACGTCCCGGAGGTCCTTCAGAGTTATTATCTCGTCACGACTCTTCTGCTCAAGCCCTGGCAGACTCTTACACTGACTTGAGCAGCCTCCTCCATTTCACTATCTCTTTTCCCACCGGCGTTTCGCCTTAGTTTGAGTTTTGGCTGGTTGGGAGTTTTTCTAGTTTTAGTGTGGGATCTGATGTGTGTGATGTTTAAGTATTGGCGTTCTTCTAGGGTCTTCAGGCCGTATTTAACGTTGGGCTTTTTAGTGCGGGAACATATCTCCGTCTCTTATTAGCGAGCGTGAAAGGGACTGTCGCAAATAGTATGCTATTCGCTTCGATGCAGTCCCTTGCAGCGCGAGTATAAATAAGAGCTCTGCATTTCATTTCGGCCCAATTCCAGTTAGAATCCTTCGGTTATCATCAACTGTGGCATGTCTCTTTATTTCACGCTCTCCATTTTTCGCCTCCGCGCTTTTCGCTCCCCCCCCCCCCCCCTTCCGCCCTTACCCCTTCCTTTTTCTTATCCAACTCACAAAGCGCGGGAACATATCTCCGTCTCTTATTAGCGAGCGTGAAAGGGACTGTCACATATAGTGTGCTATTGGAGAAGAGTAGGGGATGAAGTTCCCGGTGTTGTGGCTGTCCTCTGTGAGTATATGGGTGGGTGGGTATAGCAGGTCCACATCAGCTGAACAGCTGCCAATACCTCAACCAGCTCAAACAAATAAATAACAAACAAACAAACTGCAACGTTCATAAAATCTATGAGACCACACAGTAGTTCTATGTAAAATAAAGTGGACGTATTGTTTGGGGTTGGTTACCTTGTGATATTACCTTCTTTTTTGTCGATGATGATCAGGGGCCGGTTCCTGGAAGGAGGAATAAGTTATACCGGATATAACAGTTATTCGAGGGATAAATCTGCTATTCTAACACAACAGAATTTATTCTGGGGATAAAGGTATTCCTAGAATAAGGCTTATTTATCCCTGGAATAGAGTTATTACACCTTTCAGGAACCGGCCCCAGAAGGGCAAATGAAGATATACGTGGTATTTTGCAAAGTGAGATAACACATGATGTTATCTGGTAGGATATCGTATCATGACGTGAAAATCCAATCCGGCAACTACTGGACGTTTAAATGTGCTTCATCGATAGTCCAACATAATGCTGAAATCACGTTTTCTTCACTTAGAGACAATTGGACTTGACTGGAACGAGCTAAAAAAGACATTGAATCCGTCGTTTGACTGGCAGGCAGCTGTTCAAGAAGCCCTTAAAAGTCGTAACTCTTTGGAAGAAGTATGTTAACTTTGGCTCCCAGAGTTATTTCTATTTATTTATTTGTTAATTCCCCTTTTAAATTAAAGTGACTTTGGTTCAAGTTCTTATATCGGATGCCGGATTTCTTATTCCAGATTCCGTTTCCACATTCCGGATGCCGGATTCCTGATTTTAGGCAAACCCCAGCTGATACCGTTGGATGAAACATGTTGACTTCCGAATGTGTCATTAATTTTGTAGGCAGTTTGATTTTCGGCGCGAGGTCAGAACTTTCCAGCTAATCACAAGCGTTGCATGAGAAGTTATTGCACATGGGATTAAGGATAGTCACTCGTGCAAGCAAGATCGTATTTGAGAACTCTTCTAAAATATAGCATGATCTGTGAAAATGCCGCTACATCAGTGCACCTAGTACTGGAGTTGCAGGCTCCCGGTTATGGGCAGCTGTCTGAACAGAGTTCAAGATTTTTTTCATTTCCAAAGGACACCAATTTTTTTCTGTGTCGGCCTGACCGGCAATTTTGATGCGACAAAAGCTTTTCAAGTTGTGACTCAAAATGCTTGACAAGTGGTACACTGGGCTATCTTTCCTGCAACGTCTCTCGCCCTCGATGAGTACGTGGTCACAGAAACAAAACAAAAAAAAACGTCTTAAGAAGTAGAACGACTTCTATTTCTCACAATGATTACTGCAACAAGAAAAAATTGCGAGAAATTACTGTCTCGGGACAATTCCCTGTGCAATTCGTTTGTGGCGCAACGAAACTGAAAGACAAGTCCCCCGAAAAATTGCGAACTGTAACATGGGCGTAAGGGATGTATGATGTATCAATTAGAGTGAGAAATTGTGTTAATTAAAGTTGGTTTCTGGGTCATCCATTTTTCCGGAATTATTAAGAAGCTTTGGGTGCGATCCAAAATGTGCACACCCTTTAAGAGCGAGTTTATCGTGTCTTGATGTTACAGTGATTATCCAAACTACTACATCTCATCGACCGAGAGTAATTATTGTGATTTCTTAGATATTTACGCTGACTTGTTGCTGATTAACCTCTTTTTCAGGCGATAAATCAGGGGAGTATCTTTGCTCTTCGTTATGAGTTGTGCGACAATCTGCCCAGATCACCGGATATCACGGATAGAGATCCCAGACGGAAGATGTGGGACTTTTTCTCTCCCATTGCTTTGTTTGCATTTGCCAAACGGCGCAAGGAACTGGTGCCCGTGGCCATTCAAATGGATTTCAAGCCAGGTTCATATTTTATCTTGTTTACCTTCAGTAATTCGCATAGGTACGGAAACACCCCAGACATGGGTGCATGGTTAACGTAAACGGGCATATGGCAGGCCCCTGCCTAACCCTAACCCCTGCCAACTTATAAAATAAAGAATACCAGCACAAGAACATGACGGTTCGGCCGGGTGTCATCTTTTGCCAATTATTATTGACGTTTGAGTTAGAATATGTAGCAGTCTCATTGTGGAAATGAACGCTTGTGTGTTAAAGTTGGTCTTTCCAACTTATCTACACATTTTTTTTTGGATGTTTCAGTGTTCCTAACCCCCCTCCCCCCCACCCTGCACCTCCTCCCTCCCTACCCAACTTTGGGTAACTTAGGTATTTGGGGCAGCAAGAGAAATTTGGGCAAAGCCAGTTTTTAAAGAAGTTTCCATGTTTTTTTTTTCCGAAGAGGTAGATAGTCGGCGTGTGCGCGGATTACGCTTAATTAGTAGTAAGAGGACAGGCCATCTGCAAATATAAATCTCCTTATTCTCTTATTTACATTATAGCGATTCTTTGACACGAGGATTACGGCAAAATGAAAGCAAAACTTTGTCGTGAATTTTCTATGATAAAAACGTGTTCAGAAATCTAAAATCTACGTTAACAGCACACACCAGGCGTACTCCTGAGTATCTGCCAAGTTTAATTTTCCTCCGGCCGCGCTTCGATATTAATTCAGCCATTCGATGAGGGGCAGTCTCGTGCTTCTCAAGTTGCTTCGTTCATGCTCAAAAAGAATTCAAGGGAATTCTGCAATTCCATGACAAGAGAAGACTCCCGATTTTCATTTCATAGTTTTTTTTATAAGTGTTTGGCCACCCAGCAAAATACCGCATCTATTAAAGTTTTTAGCTTTCAAAACTTGCCCAAATTGTATCGGTAGATCCTGGAATTCGTTCACAGAAAGGCCAGAGAGACAACTCCACTCGTTAACCGCCATGTTTACAACAGCGCATTTTAGGCGTCTCAGTCTGCATGAAAGTATCTCTTAGACGCGCACGGTTCTTACGTTACGTTTATGCCGGCTGTAGAATCAACTGAAATGTCAATTCCTGCTAAAAACCATGCAGCATCTTAATTTTGTTGGTAGGCTAGGTATCGGAGAGCCAGAACATTTAGGTATGCGCTGACGGAATGTTTCAAAAAGAGACAAAAAGGCATTACCTCCAGACATGGCGCTGGAGCGTCGTACCAAACGAGTCATCCCGGGATTTCGGCCCGTGCGATCGCTTTTGGACGCAGTTGGCCCTTCGCTGCTTTCTGCTACCGACCTCCCCTCCCGGTACGGCATTGAGGGAGAGATACGTCGGCCCCTAAATCGTATGAGACAAATCATACGCCTACTCACAGCTCCAAACCGCCCAAACCAATTTAACCTATAAATTCGATGGCTTAAATATACAAGGGAAAAGTCATTTAATCTGTCATATGGTAAACATTGAAGTCGCAGATTACAAAGTGTGCGCACGCGCCCTGCTAAAGCTAACATACATACATGCATGCATAGACTTTATTTAATCTCCAATTTCAGAATAACTACACTGAACTATTATCTTCGAGACATTACATTACATCTAAAATACATAGCATATACAGATAGATACTAAATACATAATATATATTAATCAAAAAGAAAAGCCGCTGTACAAAATGCGGCCCTGGATTCTCTTTTTAAACTAGTAAACTCATAGGTACGGATAAAATCAGGTAGCGCATTCCGCAACTTAGCTGATACGTAAGAAAAAAGAGAACTAAGACCATAACTGGTTGTTCCAGGTTTATTGAGGGACAGAATGTAACTTCCGCTAAGATCATGTATAAGAATAGTAAGGGAGAGAAAACGTGTTTTCATACAACCAGGAAAACCCTTTAAAAAAACAAACAAACCTACTAAGTAATATGAGGAAATTTTGAATGCGCTTATTGCACAGACATGTAGTAGTTTGCCTTCCTACATGATTGTTTCAGAAATGCTGGAGAGACAATGCACGAGAATGATATACTTCATGTTTCCACAGTTTTCTAATGTGGCACATATCCTTGCAGTAATACCTGCTACATCGTTTTCTGCAGAACGATCATTCAGTGCGTTGCACAGATTGGAAACTTAACCTTGCAGCAACATGGTAGCCTGCGTAGCGGCCCAAAGAGGGACTGGGGAGGAGGGAAGGACAGGGAGGGCCTGCAACCATCCCCATCTCTTTCCCTACCGCCCCCTAATTAATATGCATTTTATCAGCCAATCAAAAGTGAGCAAAAGCTATGTATATTTCGACCTGTCATATTACAAAAATCCGCGTCAAGCACTAGTTTTATAATAATGCGCTTATGAAAATGAGCACACAGCTAGAAAAGGACCAGGGCCCGGTTGTTCGAAAGCCGAGTAGCTTAATCCAGGATTAGCGTAAACTCTTGTTCAAGTTTTTTAACTTTTTGGTGAAAGTTAATTTTGCTTATTTTTGTTTTTCAAGATTGACTTCTTCTAATGTAAAGTTTTGCCGAATATCAGCGTTGAACAGCATTTAGGAGTATAGAAATTAACTCCTCGGTTAATTTTTAATCTGGGATTACCGTTAATCGGCTTTTGAACAACCGGGCCCAGAAAGGAAAACAACCCAAATGAAGTATGCCGTCTGAGTGGGATAAGCCTTAGAGTAAAATATGGTTCAGCTGCATTTAAAAGTTCATTCGACCTGTTCAGCTTTTCGAATTATGCAAAAATCAACTAGTTTTAGAAGATACAAAGTCTGTCTAATACTGGAAATTTCAAAGATCGACTACAGAGTGCGGGGTATTCTATAGTCGTTTCCTCAACACCTTATTCCTGTCCTAGTATCAATTGTGTGAGACTCGTCCACGATACAACCAATGAATCGTTTGGAAAACTCGACCTTGTTCTTAATGTATTCGAGAAACTTGTTGTCGATGGCGTTTTCGGCTGACGAAAATATCACTTGGTCGTTCTCAAGTCTTCAAAATTCTCTAACTTTTCACTCAGATTGCATGCTGACAAACCCAAGGCTTCAATGTTGACAATTTGATCTTTGGTAATACTTACAAAAGGTGGTATCACTAGCAAAATCGACTTCTTTTAAGGCGGCTTCTTCGCTAAGTGATCCTGAACAAGAACTAGCATTTGAAAAATGAAGCTTTTTCCGTTTCCAGTCGCTAATACTGCCTCAAGGGAAAGCTGTCGTATCATGGCTTCACGTTGCTCCTTTTTTAGAATTAAAGTCAAAACCGTTTTCTGTTAGAATTTTTAGAATTCCATCTAGATTCGCCTCAAAACAATCATCTTCCAAGTCCGCCATTTTGTTCATGAAATAGACAAGTACCGCGGTTGTACCACGGTCTGTCCCTCATAGGAAAGGTTAGCCAATCAGAATTAAGCATTCATACATTGAACGCGAGTAGGAAAAGAGATGGAAGTTCGTTGAAGGCCTCCTCCTTCCCTCCTCCCCAGTTCCCCTTTGGGCCGCTGCGCAGGCTACACCATTAGGCAACAACGTGTCGGTAACATTAAAAGGGCATATGCCAACTCTGTAGTCAACAATGACATGGATCGTATCATTATATCTTCGGTAGTCGAAATGGCAGAGACAGCCATTTCTTTTGATGTTTTTTTATGAGCTCATATGTGATAGATTCAGATGTAAGTATATTTTCACTTCATACACAGGCCTATGTTAGTGCATCGTACGACCCTCGTTTCTTTTCGACTGTTCGCAAAAATTTGGGCAACTTGCGAGAATTTGGGGGACAGATGGTTAGCCACGCCACCTAGCAAAAAATTGCCCGTACGCCTATGAACCTGAGCACCATAAAAATGTATTTTACACTAACTTGTTCCCATTTCTCTTCGAAAAATCAGTAACGGTTGACAAAACTGGCAAGCGTTTGGCCGAGGTTGTGAGAGACATTGGTCTATGAGATGACGTCACAAACCAGTTCCAATTCCAGTGCAAAGCAGCTATTTCTGTCTAAAAATCTCTCGATACTTTTAAAACCCTGTTGAAAATAAAGGATTTTTTTTTCCCTAAGCCTAGTTACCTAGATGAAAATTTGGTGTCCGTGAGGTCGCACCCGTCGAAAGTGTATTTTGCATTCAGCCAATTGTATTTTGTACTTGGCATGCAGACGACTTTCTGATTGGTGGAAAGTGCAATTGGCTGGACCAGTGATCCAGCCGTGTTGTGCGGGGAGGAACGAGGGCGCACAAAACGGCTGGTCTATCGAGCCTATAAGTGGTAGTGGTAAAGAGAAACTAAATACCTGTTCTTAAGGAACATTGTTTTTTCCTTAGACTCAGCGGTGTACACCCCAAATGATGGAGATTTGTGGATGCTTGCCAAACTCAATGTTCAAATCACAGATTTAGGATATGCACAAATTGTGGAGCACCTTGGAAGGGTAGGCAGTTTCCTATAGTCTGCTGACTCAGGTATAAAAACTTGACTTTCCCCCTTTTTCCTCTTGCTCTTTTTTTCTGTTGATTCATCGGATTAAGGATGGCCGTGAGGTAACGCAAACGAACGAGTCCTGAGCTCGTACGTGGCCTGAGATTTGTCAATCTCAATCTTGCTCCAAGGGGTTTTTCTCCAGGTACTCCGGTTTTCCCCCCTCAGCAAAATCGACTCTCCCAGCTTAGCTTAGCTTAGCTTAGATTAGCTTAGCAGCATAGCTTCTTCGGTTCGACCCCGTCGAGCTGTGCCCTGCGCAATCCGGTCTCTCCAAGAAAGGGACATAAGCAAGCCAGATAACGCTTTTGTTTTAATCGCGATAGTTCCACTTTAAGAAAACTGTTAATCTAAAACTTAATATCATAGTTTCCTTAACAGTAATCAGTTAAAGAGAAATTTGTTTATTTACCTTTTTCCTCGATGTCAACGTTTATAGATCCATTTTTTGATGGAACCATTTTGTGTCAGCTTGAAGCGAACTTTGTCAGTTCAGCATCCACTAAACCAACTTCTTAAGTACCACTGCAGAGAAATTCTTGTACCAAACACCTTTGGAGTGCCTAACCTACTCGGAGAGGGAAAGTTAATGGATTTGTTGTTTGCTTGTGGAAACGATGGAGCTTACAGAATGCTTCGAGAGTCATATCCCTTAACGTCGTGGGAGATAACAGATTACAGAAACAACATTAAGGTGAGTTACCAAAACACTTTGACGTTCTTAGCTGATGTGAAAGGCCCATTAAGGGAGCAGGGATTGCGCCGTTGTCAGAGCACTAAAAGGGAGCTTTAGCAACGACGACGAGAACGGCAACGAGAACGTCATCTAAAAACATAAATTCGCGCTTTTGCAATCACTTCGACTATTCCAAGCTTTTTAATGTGACAAAGGTGTAGCAGTCCCTCTGGAATGAAACCGTTATGAGCGGCCCTTAATTTAGGGGAGAAAATGAAAATTTATCCTCAAGTGCTGACGTACTCCATAAAACCTCAAACTTGGCTATTTCACGTTGTTGCTTTGCTGACGACGGCAAAGAAATGGACAAAAGTGAAAAACGCACGTGCAGACCGTGCAAAGCTAGTGTTTTTGCCTACTAAATATGCAAATTTGTGACGCTCTCGTTGCCGTCGCCGTTGTCGTTGCTAAAGCTCCCCAAAGAGAAAACAGGCGTTGAGGAACAGGCGTGGCTCAGATGGTTAGTGCGCGGCTTTCGGCGCAAGAGGTTCCCGGTTCGATTCTCGGTGATTTCAACGTCAATTTCGACTTTCCTCTGATCCGTTTATAAAACAGAGCACGGACAGAGGGAGGGGGTAAAGGCCGCACCGTTGGCTTCCATTGAGACCAGTTTCGTAACTGAAGGAACTACCGACGTTAAATAATGTGCCTTTAGCACTCGCCACCCAACGAATGTGGCCCGGGTGTTCGATTCCCAGACTTATCGTTACATGTTACAATAGGCCTCATCACGGTTTTGGAAGCCATCTTGACGATGCAGGTATTTTTTTACAGGTCACAGGTCAGGTTTACAGGTCACTGTCTTAACGTAACATGGAGGATGTAAACTGCAACGTTGCAGGTTGCAGATTAGAGTCGCAGGTCACTGTTTCACCACTGCTGAAACAACCCAAAACTTTACTAATGCTCACATTAGGACAAAAAAAATAATATTTAAGCCTAAGGCCTAAGGTTAACATTTTTGTAAAGGTTTGGGTTGTTTTAGTTATAGTAAATCGATGACCTGCGACCTGCACTTTGCACCCTCCGGTCTGAACATCACTAGAAACACCCCTACCCATTTCTAATGTAACCTTAGGCCTAAAATTAGGCCGAGGGTTAGCATTAATAAAGGGTTAGGGTTGTTTTATCATTGTTACAACAGTGACCTGTAAACCTGACCTGTGACCTGTAAAAAAACATCTACCGATTTTGATGAGTAGGCAAACGTGTCCGGAATAACAATATTTCTATATATGGGAATCTGCGTTAAAATAACTTGAGAAAACCTTGAATGTAGATAAATTTGTTAATGGTAAACTGTAGTTGCTAACCAAAGGATTTTAATGACAAAATTTGAGAATCCTACCATAACTAGAATTTGCCCAGTGAAATTTTAAATTTCCCTCACATTTGTCACAGACGCATGTCTGACTGAGAGTAAATTTCAAGCGATTCTATGGCAAAATTAGCAACTAAAGTTTATCATTCACAAATTTTTCTACATTCAAGTTTTTCTTAAGTTATTTCCACGTAGATTCCCGTTGAAACTCTGTTATTTCGACACGTTTGCCAACCCGTCAAGATGGCTTCCAAAACCGTGATAAGACCTATTAGTCTGATTAGTGCCCCATTGTTAACTGCAGTTCACTCTAAAAAAAGTTAATAACTTCTAAGAGCTGGAACAAATGATTAAGTTACGAGAAAGGTGTTTCAGCGAGTGTCGTTAAACCAATATCGCAGAAGAAGTCTTAGCCACTCACAAAAAGATAGTTAAATCGGAGAGAACAAGAAGCAAAATTAATATACGTATACAAATCCCTGTAAGATTTGGTTTTCTTCAAATAATTATAAATTAGATTTAAATTAAAGTATAAAATTATTATTATTATTATAATTTTCTTTCCTCGGATGTCTCATGGTGGTTTATCTATCATAAAGATAGACCACTAACACCAGGAGTCTCCCTCTCACTCTTCACGGACAATATGTTGGTTCTTTACAACGTCCCACTAG
>NC_090890.1:48430702-48440702 GCF_036669925.1 Montipora capricornis | reverse complement strand
ACCACTCAAAGTGATAGCGAGACCAATCGCGATATCCAAGGGATAGTGATTTATCCGGTAGATGGCGTTATCCACCTTTTGAACTACTGGGGCCAGATCTATAGTCCTGTGTCTTTACCACTACACTACAACGACGGACATGCTCAGTCAACCCAACACTGTGTTTTTGTTTTTTTTTTTTTTTCATTATTTACTTTTGTATAATAAGTCAATTGATATCCATGTATAATAACCAAAACTAATCCTAACCTGACCCTAATTTTGTTCTAGGCTTAATTGAGGCTTCAAAAAAGTTTTTCAATTAATCTGAGTGCGTACTCAACCTAGGTAGAATGAGGATCATCAATTTAGCCTAGGTAAAAACGAATTCAACCTGAGAACAGATTTTACCGGCAACACATATTCCTCCAACGAAATCGCTTTTGCGCCTTCCCTTCAAATGGCTTTCACTTGGTTAGCTTTAGTCAAATGTTTCCGTTTTGATCTTGAGCAACACGTCTTATTTGGTAATTATCTGTTGATATCCAGCGCGGCCTCGTTGAGACCGAAGTGACAATGGTGCGATGTTGAAATGCTGTTGGAAGAAACAGAAAGGCTATTGAGAGACCTTTTTTTTTTATTATTTCGCCAACGCGGCAGCTTTGACGTTGATAACGTGAAAACTGCTAAGGAAGATGCCAAAGAGTTAATTAAAGCGAAAACGACGGCTATGGCAGCGACAATGCCACCAAGCAAGAATATTGTTCAACTTGGTTAAAATAGCACGCATTTTGTTCATTTCGTTGCCGTACGCCACAAAACAACAACGTGACATCACCCAGTTTAGGTTTTGACTTGGTTTTGACGAAAACGCGAGCGTACAGTACAACAATCAATCATTCATCCCGAGAGCTGGTTGTAAATGTATGTTCCCGCTCAGAATAATTGTTTATTGCGTGACTGGCATTTTTTCATCCTTTCAGATCCAGAGTAGTGCTTTTAACACGCTGGGAGTGTTTCGCTTCGATTCCTTGTTTGATTACGGCAATGAATTACAGGACCATAAGGCCACCAACCTTCTCAATGCTCACTATATTTACCTCTTGAGGAATGTTCAGCCTCGTTTGCAGCAAATCAACAAAGCAAGGGAAGAATCCGGAGACTTGACCTATCCTTACGTGATTCCCAGATGGCTGCCAAATGGAGTTCAGACCTAGCCGTACTGTAGTGGGATCCAACTGAGGAGTTTGTTTCGTACGGAGACAGTATACCATATTCCAAACCTATAATTTTTCATGTTAAGCCTGCACAAAGAGCATTTTACCTCATTTTACGCCAAATTAGATGTGGAAGCCCACTCATAAAGAGTGACACGCCTCTCATAACTGTGAATTACTAGGTGTTCCTGCTCCCATCTGATTATCAAGTCTATTTACAGTAGCCATTTTTAGGTCTCAAGGGAACATCCAGTGCAACAAAAAAACTTTAAATCACGGGAAATAACCTCTACAGTCAATTTTAAAAATAAAGTCAAAGATGACGTTTGTATCCAAAACAAAACACGTTTTTGTTGTTAAATTTCCCAGGCGCCGCCATCTTGAATAATTGTGACGTTTTACGGTTGCACTTTTGTTATTATACAAAAGCTATTTTTGTGGGAACAATAGGGGAAACCCTAGTTCGTCACATTTCGCTTTGGCGAAAAGCTGTTCAGTCCAAACACCGCAATGCTTTTTGAGAATTTGAAGCAAGAAACCATTTCGGCATTTCAATACGTTGGTAGAGATCATCGTCTCGTGCAGTCAAATGCAACTCCTCTGAACCGTTTCCACTGCTTCTTTGTTTTGTTTTTAGGGACCACATAGGTATTTGATATATGAAATAGAGATCGGGATACTTGGCAAGAGAAACACGGGACTCAAACAATATCAGGGTGGATCCCAATGGGTTGGTTTCTCAGCGTAGAGTTGACGGAATCGAAATTCGCAAAAGCGATTGACACCTCGCGGAAACCAAAGAACGCAGTCGGAAGTAGAGCCAGGAGGGGAGAGCGGTGAAAATCTACCCATTCATCGCCATTGCTTACAATTCTGTCGCCTACGTTTGAACTTAAGGGAGCGTTCCAAAAACTTGTTGGGGAGAAGGGTGGGGGCTGACGAGAAAATATCTACTATCTAAAAATTTGGAGGACCCCTACTGTTGCTGCATTTTCAGGGACCCCTTTTAGTATCCCTAAGATCTAAGACACCCCAACCTACCTCATGGCCAAAAACCAATACACGATGCAGAAGTCAGAAGAACAAGCGAAAAAATTTAAAGCAAAAACAGAAAGACACATCCAAGAGCATAATGATCTGCGAAGAAACGCAGCGAAAAGGCAAGGCAGACAAAGCCTTTAGAAAGCCAGCTATCTCACTGATACACGGCACAACCTAACAGGCGCTCAAGAACAAAAAGATCACGCGGGCCAGGTCAAAGCTTTGAAAGCAGAATCACTCGCTTCTACCACCGACAATCCTATTGGTTGAGACTAGAATTAAATTGACGCAAAAGTGCGAGGCCAAAAGGTTACATTAGCACTCTACAGAGACAGGGTTTTCAACAGTTTTGGAAAGTAGTGGACATATTTCTAAAAGCACCGGACGTGACATTTTTTGCGCCGCAAAGCGCCCTGCGAGCGCCGAAGGCGAGAGATGTCTAGGGGTGGGTGGGGGGGGGGGGGGGGCGAGTTGGTGTAGGGGCTGTTTCCAGTGTTTCTGGAACCCAAGAATCAGTTTCCCAGGCAAGGCTGGAGTTCACTTAAATTCTCTTTAAAAAGTAAGTAAGAAAATTATAATGATAAAAAATATTTTAAAAAACCCTCATTTATCGGGATCAAAGTTCCGAACAAGGAAAGGGAAACCACCGGACGAAACATCCAGCCTCCGGCCTCAAACGTAAACCCTGGCCTGCTGCTGAGAAAATCAGCACTAAGAAACTACAAATTTTTATCATCAAGACGAACTATTTTCTTGGAAGAAAAAAGATCACACAATAGCATGAAAGTCCAGATCTAAAGTCTCATAAAACATAAAGCATTGCTAAATGAAATCTTACTGGAAGCGCCTAAAAGAGGCGTCCATTCAAATATGTACTCGAGCAAAATTATGACAAAGGGAAAAGAACCAGACCAAGTACAAAGGAGTCATATAGGTCTGTCAACCCCATTTTACGCTCCTGAATATTATATTTTGTTAAACTGCGCATACGTTTGGTAATGAAAATTTCTGTTTACATTTTTGAATTAAGATAACCCCCTTGAGAGTGTTTTTATTTTTCAAACACTCCCTTTTTACCTTTAATTTTATGGGGAACCCCCAATTTCTGATCAGCTTCCCCCCCCCCTCTCCCCAACAAGTTTTTGTGAACGCTTCTTAAAAGGCCCGGGGAGACGGCTTCAACCTTTGCTTTCCGTTCAATTTTGTTGAACAACGAAATTGAAACCGTTTGCCCTCTCCCCTTCCAACGTTGTTGACATAGGAATCTTAAGGCCAAAAATTGGCTCTTTGAACCTTACTGCGCCTGCTCACTCCTCGTGCTAACATGAATGCACCAATTAGAGACGCTTTTGATTGTTCTTCACGAAAACCAATGAGAAGCCACTTTTTTTCAGGGTTCCCCAGAGCTGTTCTCTCCTTCAGTCAAGAGAAGAGCTCTGGGGTCGAGATTGCCGAGTTGAAACATATGTTGACTGAGTTTAAAAGCGTTTATAACAACATGATCTCTTCTCTAATTATAAATTAACGATTAATATCGTTAGTTTGCAATTTACCTTGAATTTACTCTTATCGTGAATTCAGGACACTGTGTTCCAGGATTTGTGGTAGTAGAGAAAATAAGGAAATAAAAAATCACATCCGAGGATTGGATTTGAACCCGGTATTTTTACTATAGCAACCGCTTCTTGCCGCTTCACCACTGACAAACAAGCCTCCCCAAGCTAAAAGACAACATTTGTTTAAAATATTTAACAATCATTTCATGAGCAGAGGATCTGAATTCTTGACAACAGCATCAGAGATTATTACCGGTATCCAAAAAAGGAGTACCAAGCAAGACAAGCCCTTTGTAGCGTGGACGGACCTTTGTAACCAATATGGCGGTGCAGAGCCAGTGGGAGGTGGCCAAGAAGCATAAACTGTGTTTTTGTTGCCTTTCCGATGGTCACCGCGGAGAGAGATATTTAAGAAGTAGAATGTGCAATTTGAATGATGCTGTTGTCAAGAATTCAGATTCTCTGTGAATAAACTCTCTTAAATCTTGTACGTTTCCTCTGCGCCCATTCATTTTATATATCACTTCGTTCATTGATTCATTCATTACAGGAACTTTAGAACCCGCAAATGACCCACTCCCAACGTCAGTGGCTTCATAGCTCAGTTGGTTAGAGCGTCTCACCGGTATCACGAGGTCACGGGTTCAAACCCCTTTAAAGTCCGGAATTTTTTCAGGCGTCTCTACGCAATTGCTAAAATTGTACTCATAACTGCGAGGATCATAGCGTTACGTAAATTAGGAGTTAACGATAGTCGTTAATTCAGAGGTAGAGAATGGGTTGAGGTGAACCCGTTTGCCCCTGATTTCGACCCCAGAGCTCTTCTCTTTCGCGAATCAGACATAACATCCGAGGCTTTGGTGACGAGAATTCGCCCTTGTCACACGGCGGCCATATTGTCCCGGGAGACCAAAAGAGATTTGTTTTGCCACGCCAAGACTCGCAGTGGAAACCATGGGGGTGAGGCTTGGCGTGGTAAAACAAAGCTTTTTTGGTCTCCTGGGACAATAAGGCCGCTGTGTGACAAGGGCGAATGGTTTGCCCCCAATCTCGACACCAGAGCTCTTCTCTTGACTGAACTAGAGAAGAGCTCTGAGGAACACTGAAGCGAAGTGTCTTCTCATTGATTTTTGTGAAGAACAATAAAAATCGTCTCTAATTGGTGCATTCATGTTAGCACGAGCAATAAGATTCAAGGCGCCGTAAGATTCAAATTTGCTATGAGAACCCTACGGCGCATGTTCTCCTACATAGAGTTTCCCAGAGCCTTGAGTCGACCCGAAGCTCTGGAGACGAGAATGGGTTTGCCCCCTCTTTCTTCCGATCCTCTTCCAACATTGTTGGGTAAGCGCGTGCACACTAATCGGTCTCTCAATGACGTTCCATGTCCGTATCCATAGTAACAAATTCACACTCATTCAAAAGACATTCTATGGCTTATTCTAATAAGCCTTTTTGCGTAAGATATAGAGTGGAAGTATAAAATGTGGGAATGGTACACGTCGCTGCAGGGGAGGAGAAACCAAGCCGCAGCACACAACAGAGCCTGCGCGGAAATGAGAGAGGATGAATATACCGCGATAGACTCCTTAAAAAGAATAGCAGAAAACCCTGGGGAAAAGCTAGAAGGGGCGTGAAGCATGCTATATAAATTTAACTATGTAGCGAGAAATGCATAAGGTATTTCGTACCTTATGAATTAATGTGAATTGTTAGAATCCCGGCTGCAGCCTAGGACTGAATACCAGGCCTCTCGTTAAGCTTTGTTGAATCAAATGTTGTGTCAATAGTTTGCCCGCCCTAGCAGAAAACAACAAAATCGAACGATGTTGAAGCAGTTTGCTCTGCCTTTTAGCGATTTTCCCCTATATTCAGGTGGCTTCAACGGGTTTCGAGCCGGAAGAAGATTTCGAACTTATTTTATTTCCCTTGGTTTTGACTCGATCTTGAATCATTCGTTTTAATTCGAACTCGGTTATTCCGAATTCCCCGTTTATTCGTACTAATCTGCCAGTCCCGTAAATAAACTACACGTATAATTATACAGTGTTGTCAAACAAAGATTTCTGACATATTTTCAATGAGAACAATCTTTGTTCTCATTGAAAATATTTTGATTTTTTTTAGTTTATACGTAAGAGGCCTGCCAGCATCACGACATATTCGATAAACTGTATTTTATGCATAATCGATTATTTCGAACCCTCAATAATTCGACAGAATTAACTATTGGAGGGTAATGTGAAGTGCTAGTGTTCTACCCAGGCAAAACCATGTGAGCGTTAGCCCTACTAATGGAATTGGGCCTACACAAGGACCCACTCTGACCAGGGTGGGAACCCTTCCTCGCTAATTCGAACTATTTTCTCTTTCCTTCGCGATGGTTATTTTTATTGTTTTCATTATTCTTTTAATATCATTATGACTTTCCGCAGAACGATTCAGTTAATTGCATCAACACCATCAAAGAGAGCATTGTTAACTTTGGCGGCAACTGCATTTGTACGTGCGTGTATTCAACTCCAGCCACCTGTGGTCGATTAATAAATCGCGTTATTTTACCATTTGTAAAGTGTCCTTGAGATAAGAAGTGCCAGCTGTATAGTTTCCTGTGAATCACGGTTCCACCGTATTCCAACCAAACCTGCTCAGGCCATATTAAATTCACGAACAGGTAAGTTGGATGACCATAAAAAATTTTCCTCAGTGTACAGTGCCAATTAATTCCAGCTGAAAAGTATTTCAATAATTGTTCCTTCGGAATGTCTCTCGAGTTATTATTCATTAAGTACCTTTTCCTGTCATGTGCAAGATTAGACTATAGCAAGTTAAAACTGCCCAGCTTTCTTAGCCAAACTATGGAAAAAGGTTGGATTGAACGCTCCAACTTTGCTCGATCCAACATTGTTTGACAGTTTGGCCGCCCATGTTGGAAGACGTTCGTGCAACATTTTTTGTTCGATCAAGTGTTGGATAGAATTTGCTTTTGATCAAACATCACGCCCAACAATTGTGCTCCACGCAACAATATTGCAGCGTTTTGCCGCTCTTCCAACAAAGTCGTGTCCTAAATCGAGTCACGTCCGCGCTGCTAGCCAATCACGAATCGCTGTCTTAATTTTCAAGCATAGTTGTCATTTGCAACAAAGATAGCGGACAAGGACGAAGAGGACGTCATGGTTGTTGATAAACAACCAGAAACCTTGATCAGCGAATATGAAGCAAGGCCAAGTCTGAAGGATACTTTTGCTCCCTTTATCATGATCGCTCTGTTTGGAGATGTCTGGTTCAATAGCGTTTAAAATTTCTGCAAATTTATCCGGGCCCATTCTCATCATCTCTTAAAGGTGGATGTATCTTGCAGGCAAGGCGGAGCCGGGGAGGGCTGGGGAGGCTTTAGCCCCCCCCCAATTTCAAGCAAAAAATAAAAAATTTAAAACGGTTTTTATGCTTGATCCATGTTTATTTTTTTGATATCTTGCTGAGCTTCAAGATTTCAAAATTTTCTAATTCTGGCGGAGAATTCCCCAATAACCCCCTACAAGTTAGGGTGTCAAACACTTCTTTGTTAATATCAACGTTTCGAGCATAACGGTACGGTGATTGACCAACAAATGGTGGATAGCTTTCAAGCGAAAGAAGATACCACTGTTAAGTGCCGGGGGCAAAGAAGGCCTCGTTTAAAACTTGCCAGGAAATACTCCAAGCTCACGGCAGAGGATTGGGAGAAATTCTTATTTATACATGAGTGTGGGAAGTATCTAGTTCATTACCCGAAGGAGTAAGGAGTGCGAAGTTCCCCCAGGGATACCAGGTGAAGCAAAGTGCGAAGGTGATGGCGGTGGGCAGGTATGATGGGTCGTGGTCAGACGAAGTTGCATGTTTAAGAGTTTCCTATGTTGCGATAATTTAATCGAAAGTTATTTGTGGCTGCGCAATGTTCGTCAATTTACCCAAATGAAAACGTCCGTTCGCGACTCTTTTAATAATCAAACCAAATATTTTCCTTGTTGTGATAAGATAATTTAGTCACTTTCCGGATCCTTCGTGAGAAAACCGACTTGAGTTATTAAGAAGATGCTCCAATTGCAAAGCTCAATTGCACGGCAGTTCAATTCAGTTCCACAATTATGTTCACGTGATCTCTTGTTCTTCAGCCATTCTCTTCTACGTCATCAATTCTCGATTGTTCCGTTCACGCTTGCAGCTTTCAAGTCGAACTTTTTCCTGGTAATATACACTACATATGTAGTACTATATCACTGTAACTCTATATACGCGCAAGCTACAATGATGCCTCCTCATGCAAAATCCCTGCGGAGGCAATAAATCTGATGTCAAGTTTCCAGTTCCGGGACGTGTTTCGTTTCGAAAATACAGCATTTTGAATTTCCTAATTGCCACCTTGCGTGACACCATGATACAAAGCTATTTGGCTGAAAAAAATTCTATCCCTATGAATGTCAGAAGTTTAAGCCTTTGAAGTACATTACAAGATGTGTTCATAGACATGTATTTATCTCATGAGCGAAAAGTAAGAGCTTTCATCGCAAACTGGACTGATTATCGGCTGTCATATTGGTGGACCACATGGCGTCTCCATACAAAAAACTCTATTTAAGAAATTGATGTCAGTTTTTCATGCGTCTGTCCTGTTATTGATCGTAAATTTCGTCATAACATTGTCAAAGTAGCTGTGGATAGCTGTAGGCTGTACAGACGGGGCCTACAGTTTATAGTCCTTATCCGAGAAGACTTGAAATTCTAACCATTTGCGGATGTTGTTACAAAGGTAGCACTTTCTCCTCAGTTATTTTAAGACCGTAACTGGTGTTGGTCCGGCTGGAGTCGAGCTCACGACCTCCCGCATTGCAGCCCGGTGCTAAACCAATTGAGCCACCGGAATGGCATGTTTTGCGCGCGTTCCTTTTTGCTTTTATTCAGCTTGGTGAAACCACTCGGGAGAAAATAAAAGACAGTTGTGTCCTTTCCTACTAGAGAACAGAAGAAAAATTGGCTTGAAGAATAGACTGAATGTATATTTCCAATAAGTAAAGCAAAGCGCCGCTCTTATACTAATCAAAGATAAGCGGTATCCTCACCTAACGCAGCCCTCGTCACGACAGCGATTCAAATATAAAAGATAAAAGACATCGCCAGTGAAAGTATATTTACTGTCTTCGATTTTTCGTACTTGCAAAAAGGGTTGGACGTTTGTTTGTTATAACAATATGAAAAAGAAATACTATTATTTTGTTCGATACTTTACAATTTGTGGCAAATCAGTTGTTCATGTAAAGACTGCTGCACCCGTTGCGATTTTATTGTCATCATTTTGCAGTTATATTTATCTACAGATAGTTAATAAAAGTTCGCAAAAAACTTTATCAGTATACTTTTATTATATACCGAAGATTTCGCAGTAATTTAAATCTCATTAACTGCGAAAGATTTTCCCCCACAAATATTGGAGCGACAAATTTCGCAGTTATCAAAATGTCATTAACGGCGAAAGATTCCCCACTGAATATATGTTGGAATCACAAATTTTGCAGTTATTGAAATGTCAGTAACGGCGAAACGTTTCCCCCTAAATATATATTAGAACCACAGATTTCGTAGTAAATGAAATGTCACTAACGGCGAAAGTTTCCCTCTAAAGATGTATTGGAACCACAAAATTCGCAGTTCTCTATATTATTACGAGACAGATTTTGTAGACACAGCTGCAGCGTTTTAACTTTTTTATGCTGGCATGGAACTTCAGCACTCTGCCGTTTCCGGCAGCTAACTCTCTCTCGGGGATTTAAACTACCAAAACTGGCGTTTTCATACGCTCTTGCGGAGCTATGATTGATTGACTGGCAATAAACTAACTAAACTAACATCCAGGAATTGTCCCACTCCTTCAAGTTCTTGAATTTGACAAGTCCAGGAAAGAATATGAAGACCTGCAAGAGACGGTCGATCAGGAATCTTAGCGAAAGTGAACGAAAAATGGGGAAATACCAGATGGAAGGACGAGAGTACCTTTCTCGCTCCCTATCAAGCACACCTACAGAGAAACACCAAAGATTTGTACGTGGATATCACATACACAAATAACAATGGATTTCCAGACCTTTATTACTGAACATGGTTGCTCTTAATTAACGAAATTACCATGGAGCCGAGTTTAACGCGGTTGCGAGAGTTCTTTTGAATAAA
>NC_090890.1:48423202-48425702 GCF_036669925.1 Montipora capricornis | reverse complement strand
CAGTCCTGGCTCTGATCTCATCAAGAGCAGCCGCATACTCGTCTGCTTTCTTGTGACTTTCGTTTCTTGCCAAACGAACTAGAGACTGTAGGAGATCAAGGGCCTCATATTTGTCGAACATCGCGGTAGGGCGACTGATATGTCGACGCAAGGCTGCGAGAGCTGACTCTGAACTTTCTAAAGTCTTCAGCTGCTCGAACGACTTAATCTTGTCCTCAAGAACCTTAATACGGGCAGCGGCCTATGACAAAATAAACAGCCCAAATCAATATGACTTAAACTTCAAATTTACTCTTTATAAACAATATCTTGCAACGTGTAATACCTTCCATAATGGTATACCACAACACTAGATTGCCTCTACTAGAGGTACACACAAAAAGAATCACAACAACGCGTTGCTCGTACCAGAACACAGAAACAGTCGCACAACAGCACGTTGCCTCACCAGCTGTATACGCAAGTACAAGACGTTCCCTTTACCAGTGGTATACGCAAAACAAGCACGCAACAACACGTCGCCTTTACCGGTGGCATACGCAAAAGAGTGACGCAACAACACGTTGCCTTCACCAGTGGTACCCGCAAAAACAGTCAAGCAACAAACGCGTTGCCTTCACCGGTGGAAAACGAAAAACAATCACGCAACAACATGCTGCCTTCACCGGTGGTACCCGCAAACACAGTCACGCAAAAACACGCAACAAAACGCTGCCTTCACCAGTGGTACACAAAACAGTCATGCAACACGTTGCCCTCACCGGTAGTACACGCAAAACAGTCATACAACAACACGCTGTCTTCACCAGTGGCACACGCAAAAACAGTCACGCAACAACACGCTGCCTTCACCGGTGGTACACACAAAACAGTCACGCAACAACACGTTGCCTTCACCAGTGGTACGCGCAAAAACAGTCACGCAACAACACGTTGCCTTCACCGGTGGAAAACGCAAATAGTTACTCAACGATACGTTGACTTGACCAGAGGTCACGCAACAACAGCATGTTGTCCTCACCGGCGGTATTCGTAAAAAACAGCGCCAAAACAACAGGTCGCCTTCACCAGCGGAATACAACAACAGCCATGCAACAACACGTTGCCTTCACTGGTGGAATACCAAAGCAACGTCCACGCAATTGCCTAAACCGGCGGTACGGCGCTAGAAACGCCACGCAACAACAAATAGCCTAGACTAGTGGAAAACGTATGCAAAAGAACTAAAACCAAAGATTTACATAACTTAAAGTGCGGAGGCTAAAAAACGCAACAGAGGGCCACGGAGGCATGCGAAAACACGAGGAAACAAAAGCCCTAAAACAATACAGAGCATGAAACAATAGTTCCAAAAACAAAAAGGAGTATACAGGTTTACCGAAACAAACCCAAGACAAAAGAACCGGGAAAGAAAATACAAATGAACCGGAGACAAACGCAGGCACTAAAGCGACAGACAGCGGGTAAAACACGATAAAAAACGTAAACCTGGCTATGGGCCAGCAAAATTACTAGGAAAATTACCTCTTCCATGGTTTCAACCGCCGGGGCCGGGTCCGCCGCTAGAACTGGAGCCGGGGGCGGTGCGATAACCGGATCAACAACAGGCGGTTCTTCTACAACTGGCGGTGGCTCAACAGCAGCATGCTCCACGATTGCAGCAGCGACGGGAGCGGGTGGACGGGGAAGACGATGTTCTGCCATCTATGCTGGTGGCGGTTGACTGTGCAAGGAACAGACGCGAAAGTTGGCCGTCGTCCCGGAGTACGGTTAAAATGACCACTTTTCAGGCGGGGCGACAAAATATATACTCTAAGACCGCAAAGCATCAACACCGTAATAAGCATGCTCGGAAACGGGGGAATTCGAACGCATGATGAAAACTTCTGCCATGAGCTAATTAATTATGCAGTGAGAATATTACGATGGGACTCTGTCTGGCAGTTAGCGTGTATTCCATAAATTCCAATTTTAGCAATTTCGGAAATTCTCTTAATTTCGAACAACAAACTTCGATTTTCGGAAAGACAAAAAAACAAAGTACGATTTTAGGAAAAACTAAAATGCCCCTTATTAAAGAGCTTTCATAGCTTCCGTAGGTTCCTCAATTTTTTTGACTATTGCCACCATAAGTGACATTCATTCGAGAATGACGACAAAATGAAACAAAATTTTGGAAAAAAAGACACCCCGACCCCGAACCCGGCCCCGCGTTTTGGCTACTACCAAATTATTCAGCAACGATCTCGCAGCTCGCGCGTTTTCCCGCCATTCCCCGTTGTGCACCACCTACTTAAAATTCCTTCAAAACACAATCCTCGTCACATTAGTTGGGACACAAGTAATGTCCTCTGCTCTCCCAATGTTGGTTTTGCGAGATGACTCCTCTAAATCAGTGAATTCAACATTGGGGAGGAAGGATCACGAGAATTGTAGGTAGTTAAATTGAAGGACTTCTAGAACATTGAATCTTTTAAAAATAACAATAGGAAAATAGACC
>NC_090890.1:48395702-48415702 GCF_036669925.1 Montipora capricornis | reverse complement strand
AGCGAAGAATAAACAAGAAAGAGCCCATGATTCCAAGCGTAGTCCCGGACAGACCGTGGCAAGTGATCGGCGTTGACATCTGCTATGTCAAGAAACGCCCCTATCTGATCGTGGTGGACTATTTCTCGAAGTTCATCGAGGTCAATTACTTGGCATCACTCGCCTCATCTGAAACGATACGTGCCCTTAAATCTGTGTTTGCAAGACATGGTATACCGGAGGTGGAACGCTCGGACAACGGCCCCCAGTACGACTCGGCCGAGTTTGCCAAATTTGCCAAAGACTGGGAATTCAAACATGTTACCAGTAGTCCCCTCTATGCCGAATCCAATGGAGAAGTGGAAAGAGCTAATCAAACAGCGAAGAACTTGCTGCAGAAGGAGAGTGACCCTGCGAAAGCTCTTCTTGCATATCGATCCACACCCCTGCAAGGTGGAAAGAACCCGTCTGAACTACTATTCGGCCGTCAGATTCGAACTGGAAGCGAGAGGAAAGTGAAAGAAAGATCAAGCAAAAATAGTATTACGACGCACGGCACGGCGTCAAGGAGTTACACCCACTGGAGCCCGGCGATAGAGTGTGGGTCCAAGGTGAAAACAAGCCAGGCACAGTCAGGGTCTAGCAGTCGGATCAGCCGCGCTCTTACACAGTAGAGACTTCAGGCAGCCTCTTACGGAGAAACAGGTCAGCCCTTCTGCCTTAGTTCCAGCCCATGTCAAAGGAAAAGAACAAGCCCGATGAGGATATCGGCAACCTGGAAATGGAACCAGCTTCCCCAGATCCAGGAAGACTCGAACGGCCAGTTCTTGAAAGCCCGAAAGATAATGCTGTGCGCACCAGATCTGGACGAATTTTAAGATCCCCTAAGAGACTCGATTTGTTGTGCGCAACAACTGAGAGACAATGGATACTTTTTAGGAAAGAGTCTTCTTTATTTTGTTTGTCTATTTTTGTTTTGTTTCTTTTTGTTATTTTCCTTTTAAGTTCCAATTTGCTTCATGTATTTTTCAAGTAAATGACAGTTTTCGATTTGGGGGAGGGAGATGTGATGTTAATCTTTGACTAGTCTCACTTGATAACTTGATAGGGGTTTGAAAAATAAATTAATGAAGACTTGATCTACAACATGGCTCGAGTGATCTCTTCAGTTCGAAGCTAGAAATTGTACATGATCTTCGGTTACTTTTCTTTGCAAAAATTTTTGTTGCATCATTATAAGCTTCATTATACATTTTCTTTTGACGGTTGCTCAAGGTCAGGAACAGGAAATTCAGTCTGATAGATTACGTGTCACGTTTACGAAAGGTATCACGCAAAGACTGATTGCCTCGTTTCATTTGAATTATTTGAAACTCTGGATCAGTTACGTTTCTATTAAAACACTATGCGCTTGATAAATTCATTTCAACCGCCTCGTTTAATTTGTAGTTCTTGAGTACGTACTATAATACGTTTTTCTTTCCATTCATTTCTATAAGTTGACTATTTAATATGAATATTCTCGTATAAAATTGAGATATGTATTTTTAGTAAATACGAAAACAGTGGATAGCATTGAACACGAGCGCTGATTGGCTAGTCAAACTCAAGGACATCTTTTGCTGTTCACCTCCGAGCAATTCGCGCGGAATTTGCGCCCAAAAATGTTGTGATCTTTGCAGGAATAAATGACTGAGTTAAAATCGTCTTTTTGTGCTATATTATTTCACTGTTTTAGTATATACTCAAATTTTTCGCGGCTCGGTAAATTTCGCGTTGAACGAGATTTGAACCCCATGTTACACTGGCGGTCAAAGGTTGACGAAGACCAGGACTCTTTAATGAAGCCGTACTTTTTTTTCAGCCTTCTTTCGCAACCGCATAAGTTGCTCAGGGAACTTAAACAAAGACGACTGCGACGGCAAGAGAAAGTCATCTCAAAATATAAATTCACGTTATTGTAATCACTTTGTGTCTTTTTCAACCTTTTTAATATGAAAAGGGTGTGGCAGTTCCCCAAAAATGACACTGATAGGGACGGCGCTTCATTTAGGGGAGAAAATGAAGATTTACCCTGAAGTGCTGACGTACTTCATAAACGCCGGGACATGCTAGGCGATAAGTCGCTGCGACACGTCGCGTAGAAGGGTCGCCGCAACAGTTCGCCTCGTGTGACAAGGTTAATTTTGAGAAAATCATTGTTGCTGCGGCAGATTTTTTTCGCTGCGATCAGTTGCACGAATTCAAACCAGTTTGCGACAAAGTTAGCGAAAGCAGAGTTGTCCCACAGTGCATGTGTACACTTCGGCAACAAGTCGCTGCGACAAATTATATATGAGCCAATGAGAGAGCGTCATATTGAATTTGGTCGGCCGCCAATTATACCCGTCGCCCGCAAGGGCTACGGGTAAATGGGTTTTGCTGCTGGTTTTTGCTTGGTGGAATAACCTGACGCTTTCGTTCGACCAGCCGAACGTTTACAATAACGACCTATTTTAACCTAGTTTCCCTGTTGTTTTAAGATTGGAACTGCAAACTCTAGCAACTGAGTTTTCATCGACCGTCTGCAGCAATTTTATTGTCGTAACATCGCAACTGGTCATTTCGCCATCTTGAAACACAATGACCAAATCCAGTAAGCGCGGAACTTGTTCAAAATGCGGGAAAGGACCTAGGAAACTCATAGACGGACTTTGCCAACATGAATGTTTAGATAAATCAAGTATCACCGATGGAAAACTCTCCACACGGCAGGAACCGTTAAAAAAATGTCAATTGTGTAAACAGCAGGAAGGTGCGGGTCCTGCGCTTAACTGGATATCGTGTTCAAACCCAAATTGTGGAACTTGGTATCACTCGGTTTGTACTGACCTAGGAGAATTAACGAAGAAAGCGTTGGCTGTCATATTCTGGTTATGCCCCGAATGTGCCATTTCATTTAAACCTGTTTGGGTAAACAAGGATGTCGACGTCGAACCTGAAGCATTGAATCAGAACGATTCGGTAAGCAACCATTCCACAATGCTGAACCAGCTTTCAGATGTAACGGAGAAACTTGTTAAAGAAGTCATGCCTATGCTTGTGCAAGATGCTCTCCAAAAAAGTTCTGAAGCTGTGTCAGAAAGGAACCGCAAACTGGAATCAGAAATTATCGACACAGGATATCATAGAGTACTCCGAGAGAGTAGCGAGCGCCATAAAAGAAGATGTAATATAATTATTAAAGGGTTGCCGGAGTCTCAGTCAGAAGTAGCGGATGATCGCAGAGCATTTGATACAACCTTGTTTGAAAGAATATCTAACCAAGTTGGTCTTCAAGAGAAACCTGCCAAAATAATGCGTTTAGGCGAAATTAGGGCCAACCACGAGAGCTCCAATTGCAGGCCAATGCGTGTAGTGTTCTGTAGAGAGGATCCTGTCATTGAACTTATTGCTAAGAGGAACGTGAAATTGGAAGATAAAATCTACTGGTTTAATAGGGATCTCACTCAAAGTGAGAGGAAATTGGAATTTGAGGCTAGGAAGAAACGGCGTGACAGTCGACAAAACGTGTCTGGTGCACACGTTACTAGATTTAGTACATGCAATACTTCAGCTAGGAACGCTACCAGCTGGCCTAGCTGGCCTGTTACTCACAATGATATTGGCACTTCTCATAAATGATCCTTGCCGCATCGCGACTTAAAGATTTTTTATACCAATGCTTGTTCTCTGTTTAACAAGCTTGGTGAAGTTAAATGCATTGTAAACTCTAGTGATATTGACATTATTTGCATAACAGAAACTCACTTCTCTACAGAATATTTTGATGCTGAGCTTGCAATACCTAATTACAGAATCTTTAGAAACGACAGGGACACACACGGTGGCGGTTCATGTATTTATGTACACATGAGATATAATGCGCAAATCTTGGAAACATTCTCTTTACGTGACTCGTTGGGCGTTAAAGTATTCTTGAATAGTGGCGATGTAAACATTGTTTGTCTCTATCGGTCACCATCATCCACTGAAGAACACGATATAGCCGTGAGGTCTGAACTACACAAGCTACCTATTAGCGACTTTGATCAAGTAATTTTGGTGGGTGATTTCAATCTTCCGGATGTTTGTTGGTCGAACGGAACAGTGCGTGGACCCATTGATACTTCTGATAGGAGATTGTTAAATCAAAAGAAGTACATTGACTGTTTTGTTTCTTGTGGTCTCACATGGCATATCACTGACGACATCACAAGAAGGCGGATAGTTGATAACAAAATGCAGGAATCTACGCTAGATCAAATATTAACCTCTGACTCTGACATTATCAAGCACTTTACTTTAGGTCTCCCACTGCGTGGAAGTGATCATCTAACAGCAATACTGGAAGTGAAATTGTATGATAATGTGGAATATCTGGCTTCTAAGAAATTTAACTGGGCTAAATGTGACGTTCCTAGGTTAATTAGTACTGGTCGGCAGATAGATTGGTTTTACTCTGAAGAGGCACTCCACTGTGTTGACATCATGTGCGGCGAACTCGAAAGTAAAATACTACATGCAATTCATCATAGTGTCCCAATTTTAGTACAAAAAACTACAAAAGAAGGAATACCAATAAGCAAAGTCCCATGGGAGGGTTCGAAACTCCGTCGTGCACGAAAGGAAAAGAACAATGGGTAGCAAACTTTCAACATTTCTCCGTCTCATTTCAATCTCACTTCTGCCCTTGAATTTGAAGAAAAATATAAATTTGTAGAACGGAAACTTAAAGAAGATTATGAAAAAAAACTCTCTAAAAATGTGTAAACAAAATCCAAGCAAACTTTTTGCGTATCTAAGGAACAAAAAGAAGTCGAATAAAACAGTATCTTGCTTGCGAAAAGCTAATGGACAAACTACTACTTGCCCCAAGGAGACTGCTGATTTACTAGTGGAGTCATTTGCTTCCGTTTTTACCAGAGAGGAAGCTCTAAATGAAAATTGTGTTCTCGAGAATATGGCGGAACAAATAAATGAATTCAGTGTAGGAAAGGAGGAAGTCGCACAACAGCTGAATTCGTTCAACGTCCATAAAGCGGCTGGACCGGATAGTCTACATCCTGTGATCATAAAAACTCTAGCTGAAAATGAAAACTTTGTCAACGCCGTTACAGTTCTCTTTCAAGCTGTTGCAAGGACTTGCTGCATCCCCAACCCATGGAAGCGCGCAATAGTTACTGCCTTACATAAGAAAGGTTCACTCAATGATGCATGCAATTATAGACCTATTTCTCTTACTTGCATTTTATGTAAAGTATTCGAGAAATTACTTTATAGACATCTCTACACCCACGTGCGTGACAACCTCAGCCCATACCAACACGGCTTTGTCCACGGCAAGTCGTGTCTCTCTAATCTTTTGGAAACAGTGCGTGAGATCAATACTATTTTAGAGGATGGGGATGTAGTAGACCTAGTCTACTTGGACTTTCAGAAAGCGTTCGATAAAGTTCCACATGAGCGACTCCTGTTGAAGTTAAAAGCATATGGAATAACCGGCCAATGTAACAACATTATTCGTAATTTTATTACTGGTAGAACAATGGCAGTCCGTGTAGGCGACGAATTATCCACATGGGAATCCGTATTATCTGGAGTGCCTCAAGGTTCCGTTTTGGGGCCCTTGTTGTTTCTTTTGTTTATTAATGACATGCCTGCTATCACAACAAATACAACCACGTTATTTGCCGACGACTCAAAGTTAATAGGAAACGCACGATCACCTGCAACCATTCAGTCGGACTTACACTGCTTATCCCATTGGGCTGACGTGTGGCAAATGAAATTTAATGAATCAAAGTGCAGCGTTTTGCATATTGGTAAAGACAACCCTAAAAATAACTACATGATGGGCCATACACGCTTGCAAGTGCTTGAAAAGGAAAGAGATCTACGAGTGGTTGTTTCAGCTGGTGATACCATTTGTTGGCAGGAACAATTACGAAGAATGATCGGAAAAGCAAAACAAATGACGTCATGGATCATTAGGAATGTTGTATCTAGGAAACCAGAAGTGCTGATAACATTTTACAAAGCTTTTGTCAGACCCCATTTGGAATATGCAGTGCAGGTTTGGGCCCCAACCGCAAGACACGGAAACTGGGGCATTATAATGGAAAATGAGGACTGCCAAAGACAGTTTACGAGGATAGTTGAGGGCATGGGTCTACTCCCTTATCGTCAAAGGTTACAGCGTCTTAGATTAACGACTTTACTGGAACGTCGAATGCGTGGTGACTTGATCGAGACTTTCAAAATAATCAACGGTTTTGTGGACTATGGTCACAATATGTTTGGGACAAATACTGCTTATCGAACTCGTAATCTTAATGTCACTTTTCATCATCCATTAAGATCAGCGCATGACTTCTTCAGCAATAGAGTTAGTAAATATTGGAACCAGTTGCCACTACGCGTGCGAAATTCAACAAGTATTAATGCCTTTAAGGCTGGTCTTGACCTCTTTAAGTCATCTAAACCTGATTCGCCTAATGGATTCTGGAAATTGTCGGAAGAAATCTTTAATAGGATAACCGATAAAAGTGAACATGTCAATTATTTGCTAGCCAATCGCGATGTTACCATGCGGCAAAATATCTTGTTTTAATAATTGATTTTGTTGTTTTCAGCTTTTTCCTTCGATTCTAGCATTTTTAATAATACATTTTTGATTTTTATTACGTGTTAATAATAATTTTGTAAATAGATTTTGTAAATAGAGATATCCTGAAGTGATATAATAAAGTTATCTTATCTATCTAAATAGCCCATGAGGCGAAGTCAGGTGATTATACAAAATCGCACGCTCTCATTGGCTCGCTATCTCGGATTATCAGCCAATAATCACCTCGATGGACAAAATGGCTGCCAGTAGTCGTTTTGCCACTGTAAGTGAAGATGATTTCGTGTTGAAATGTTTTTTTTTTCTCTTTTTTTGAAATAATCACCTGTGTATTTATACTAAAACAATTATTCGCCTCAGGCTCAGTGATTATCGGTGAATACTCACCGATAATCACTTCATGCAGTGGTTAGTGTGCAGTGGCTGAAGGTCGTCTTGGAAATAACGACGTCGTTTTCGTTTTATCAAAGTTCTGGAAGAAAATTTGGATGCAATTGGGTAATTAAATTTCTGAGAAGTCTAAGTGAAGGACATTTACGGTTTCTTGACTTTCAAAAAAGTTGAAATTATTGGAAAAGCTGGTACGCTTGCGCGCACAACTTAGATTTTAAATGGCAATTCAATCCGAGCGATCTTTTTCAGGCGCAAACAATATTTAATAATACGTCAAGAAATAATTGGAGACCGTTATTTGAAGTAAATTTTAGTAAGAATTCCACTAAAACAATTAGATTATTCGCTCTCGATTTCTATGAGGTGATAGTTGATTCGGCCTTCGGCCTCGTCAGCTATCACCTCATAGAAATCGAGAGCGAATAATCTAATTGTTAATTAGAAAACTAGTTATTTTTGCCCCGCATACGAGATCACCACAAGTGCACCGAACAGGCGTCGTGTCCCGGCGACTTGTTATGCAGGTACACATGGAGCGACTTTTCGCAGAGACCTGTCGCTGCGACTTGTTGACTTAAAACCTCAAATTTGGCTATTTCACGTTGTTGTTTTGCAGACGACGGCAAAGAAATGGACAATAAGTGAAAAACGCACATGCAGGGCGTGCAAAGCTATTGTTTTTGCCCTCTGAATATGCAAATATGTGACGTTCCTCGTTGCCGTTGCCGTTGTCGTCCTTCACTCTCTCTTTTATTAGCCCAAGAAGAATAATAGTAGCGGAGGTCGCAGTTCAAGCATTTGCTATTGCATTTTATTATATAAATACTGATGAAATTGTATGATTTTCCTTTTTGCTGAAAGATTTATCTTCACCGCACGAATTTGTATTTGTCGTCGTGGTAACTAACACAATTAGCCAATAAAAAGCGAGTTTCCCCTTCATTTTAAGATATTGAACAAAACAAAGGACCAAACCTCCTGAGTATTATCACATGATCAAACAAAATGTACAAGCGAAAAAAATCTATTGTTCTCTACTAAATCACTTTTAAAGCTCAATTTGACATTATCATGTTTGTTTTTGTAAGTTTCATATCTTGTTTAATGTTGCACAAGACGCATGTTTTAACGGTTGGTGACCACTATTTTCCTACCCTGGGACCTGGGTGCCAGAAGAACTTTTTTTTTTTTCAAAGGTCCGAGAGAGCGCAACGCGAGCTGGAGGCCATAACCGAGAATTGAAAAAAATATGATTTTTTTTTCTTATTTTTCCTTGAGGTGCACAGATTTTCGAAGAGCGCTCAACTGTTATTGGAGCATTGTATATACTTGTTGATCAGCCTGTCAGGAATTCAGGAGTGATTCATCTTTTTTATCACTCCCCCGGTCATTGCCTCCAACTCACGTACGTAGGAAACTCTCGGACCTTTGAAAAAAAAAACCCTCTGGCATCCAGGGTACTATTTCGTCACTTCAGAAATGAATAAAACAAATTGTTTTTAATCTGAACATTTCATCAGTATCTGTATGATAAACGGAACATCACATAGACTCTTGGGGATACGACTTTTATCTTCTGGTGCTGATGCATACTTCCTGTGCTGATTTAATCTTGCACCCGTTCGCTGCACTCAGCCGTTGAGTGAGAGATAATATCAGCATTGGTATCCACGCGTGGCCATGTAATTTCTCTTTTTAACCTCTATCATCGAAATATCCGTTGCACTGCATTAAGGTAAATTAATGCCATTATTGGTTATTTGGCCTTTATTACGCGCAAATGAATTGCGGGTGGAAGCATGGCCGAAATAGACGAATGTGCGAGGCCTTCTGTGCGCCAAGGTAGGAATTCACCGTTAAATAATTAACAAAACAAGTTCTTGTAATCATGACAAGTGCGCGTGATTTCAGGTGATCTCGAAGCCTCGCTCGTTCAAGCACATGCATCGATTCTTAATTTTGCTCAGTCCTTATTTTTACTGGGTTGCCCTATGGCAAACCCAGTCGGAAAATAGGTAGATTTCCGGGTTTTTTTTAGTATTTTTTTCCGTGTCGGTAAAATTCTTGCCTGTCACTCCCCTGGTTAGTGGTGTCTTTGTGCATAGAGCCTTCTGCGCGTATTTTCTTAGGATCGAGAGGGTAGTGGAACTGCGTAGATTTCTCTGGTGGACATAGTAGAATCATTAACTTAGCCTGCAATGGCGTCGATAGTCATGTAACGCGAATGGCGTTTTAGTGGATCCTTAAACAAAATATACCCTTATGGAGCTCAATAATGGAAAGTCAGTTGGATAAACTAGGCAGAAATCTCAAAAGCGACGAGTAATGGACTTCGACAACAATCTATCGCCCGTCGAGACGAAATCAAAGTGAGCTGTATTTACCTGAAGTACATGGTAATTTGACACGATTGAGTTTCTTGTCTTCACGCACGCAATGAAATAGGAAGAGGTTTTCTCCTCTAAGAGCAAATATGTTGTTTGTTTCAATAAATTTTTCGCTGGAAGAGGATTCTGTGGTATTTTCTGCCTTTGTGAATTATAATATCATGTTGTGTATTGAATTTTCGAGCTTAAGGTTGAAATGTGATATGGGAGAAGTTTTTCAGAAATGCTCTGTAAGCAGGAAGGGTTCACAGGCCTGTTGGAAGCATGCTTGAGTTTCAACAAAATGAGCCCCAAAATCGGTAAAAAATTGTGACGCAGTTGAATAATAAAGTAGCTGCTATTTCCAAAATGATGGAATTACCTGGTTCGAATAAATAACGTCGTACGCGTCTTGGAGAGTAAATTTTGACTTTGCATAAACAAGACTTGGGCGATTGTGATCTTTGTTTTGACTTCGCTCATTTCATTGTCAAACTTTATAACACTTGACAGAAAAAGAAACTTTCAAAAACCCGGTATCTTGCCATCATTTGACACAGATATTTCACTGTTTGGCGAGTAAACATGCCGCGGTAACTTAATCACGGCGCCCGCTGAATTGCGGCGATGTCACTTTCGATTTTGCGATTTATTTGTGCAGCCAAAACGTACAATAACAAAATTGAACGTTGCAAAAATCCCCCAAAATGTTTGTCGCTGATCGTAACTTTTTATATTCTATATTCACGGTTCAAAATAAATGTTGTTTTCATGTCGTAAATATGTTATTCTCGAGCGATCGTCCTGGAAACTTCCTTCTGCTCTTTCTAAAAACTGTGTATCACTATTTATTTACTTTTGCATCAATATTTGTTTTTGCATAAAGCAAGCTAACAAAATCTGTACCTTGCTGAGTTCGCATTTGTTAGCGTTAATAGTATTTTCGGTCCGATGCTTCTGTTTTATGAGGTGTATTTTATTTTGGTCTCCCATCCAAACACTAACCCCGCCCAACAGGGCTTAATTTCAGTGAACCTCGGTATTACAAAGCTGTCAGATGCTCAGAGGGCACGTTTAAACTTGTGGTGCATGAAAAGAAGTTTATCAACATGTCAGCCCAGAAGCCAGTGTTTCTCACTTCCCATTTATTTTCTTCAATCTTTCTGGGTTCAGTACTTTGCTAGTAATCACATGTCTTCTCAGACTATTTACCCAAGACTTCTACCATGGCACTACAATGATAGGCAATACCAAAACAATATCGTGCACTGTTAGAGCTACATATTACGCAAGGACAGGTCTGTTTCGTCGTACGAACGTCTGAGGACCTGTGAGCCAAAGGGCCTCGTCTGGTATGACTTCTTAATGTCCGCCCAACTTGAAAAAAATTGTCTGGAACGGTGCACGTACCACAGGCAACCCAGTGTACCCTCACGGAGGGTCTAGTTTTAGGAAAAGTTGATGAAAGAGTGTAGACATTGGAGAATTCCACTGAATCATTCCGGCAGTAAGTCTGCAACTAGATTTGCGAGGCATGTAGTTAGGCTTAAAACGGAGAACGCGCACGCTTAGCTTTTTCTTTAGCTCTCCTTCAAATTTGTCAGCAAAAACTTTTGGTCTTACGGGTTTCTTGACCTCCCGCTATTTCTTCTAACAATTCGGAGGCATAATATAAAAGCTATTGTTCCTTGTGGTTGTTTTGTGTCCGAAATCTCTATGCCGTAGCGAAAGCTTCGAAGAGCGAAGACTATAGTTCAGCTGTTTACCGTTCCATCATAACCTTGTGTCATTTAAATATCTAACACGACCTCATAGAATTGTCGATAAAACTTCTGTGAATCTAAGAAGCCGAGGGGTACCAGTTAATAAAAAGTGATGAAAAGGTCATTTAAGACAGAACCTAGCAGTGCAAGATCTCGAATGTCAAGGTTTGGCAGCCATTTTGTTACTCTTTCCGCGAAATTGTTTTATTAATCGTGTACATGTTTTCACAGCCCTTTAAGAAGAAACTAAGTAGGTCACATTTTAGCCAGAGATTCGGTGCTTGAAACGACAAAAAGTCAATCTTCTTGAATCGATTCATGATTTCGTTCCTGAGAAAAAAAGTTATGGGAGCGAGCGATGTAAAGCGTTCCCTGTGCTTATCTTGCGGTTAAACGTTTACATCGGTGAAACTATATTTTTTAAATCGATATTGGTGCATCTGCTCTCCAAGAATTTCTTTAGAATGTGTCAAGTTTTCATACGGTGTGGCGCCCTAAAATCATCGACAGCAAGTTGCAAGTTGTAAGAAAAATAAGCTTACTATTAGTTGTTATAAAAGCGTAGTCTAACAATTTAACGCTAACAATTGTTGTTCAGAAAAAAAGTTCAATTAAATTCTCAGTGATCCTAAAAAACAATTTGATGAGCTAACTATTATCGCAGAGAACGCCTAATTAGTTTTAAAGGTAATGGAAAACACTATGAAAAGGTAAACAAATCTTTTCCTCATTGAAATTGGGAAAATATTTCATTTTTTGGCCAAGGTAAAGATCTTTAATTAAGTCAGCTACAAATAACAATGCTAAATTTTAATTTTTTAACAATGATTTATTATTTGCAGATCGATTTGCTATTGTTCGTCCAAGGTCAGTTAAATAATGTGAGAAAATTAATGGCCTTTAAAGTTACCAGTTGCAAGTGTTTTTTTCTGTCTATATCGGGATGTGGTGTTTAGAAAACCACGAAAAATTACATTTGAAACTAAAATATTGCACACACTTGTGACAGTCAGAAAAAAATTATCAAATGACAGCCTTTGTGTTAAATTAAAAGGTTAAAAGCTCTTTTCTAAAACATACTATGAAATTACACACAACGCAAGCCATTAAAACTAAGTGCAAAATGATGTGTACTTGCCATTCGAGATCTTTTAGAAAAGGCAGATAAGAAGCTTTTGAAGGTATGTTTGGTTGACCATGACTGCCTGCTCAATAATATTATTCCAAAGAAGAAAGAAACAAAGTATCATCTTAGGAACAGAACTGCGTATCACCCACAAATAAATTCTGATAGATTTAAGACAATATACCAGGATTTTTCTCCTTTTCTGAGAATCTGGACAGGTGTAAATAGTTTTTCAAGCCATTTTTACAAGTTGTGGTATGTACAGATACAAAATGGGCTTCATGTGTGATTATTATTAATTCAATCAGCAATATTGTTTTCTTGAACATCCTTGGTTCTGTTTTGTCATACTCATTACACATGATGTCATTTGAGCAGCTTTTTACAGGTGGGGTCACCCGAAGAGTGAGGAGATTGTTATTATGGTTTTGAGATCAGCCTTGTACATGTAGCTTGTTCTTTACGAAGGGAGCCTTCACTTTACTTGATAAATCTGTGTTGGGTTTGTTTTCAGTATGTCAAGATTTCATGGCGCGGGAAGATGGAGCCCTTGCACAACGACTTCAAGAAGAAGAATGTAATAAATAAGATTTGATTGTCTAATTGTAATGATACAACTACGTGTAACATTAGTTTTCAGTATTACAGAGGTACAGGTGTATTTTGTCACTTGGAGGATGGCATAGTTTATAATTTTTGTATTCATATTGTAAATGTAAAAATGTAAATGCTTTGTTTATAGTGGAAGTGCTAGTTCACAGGCACCCCACTTTTATTAATTTGAAAGAAACATGATTAAGAACCCCAGTTGAATCCGTGACATGCAGAAACAAATCCAAATCAGAGGTTAGAACTGGATTTGAACCCGGGTCAACCGCATCCAAACCCAACGCCCTAACCACTGGACGACATCACTTCCCTATTGAAGAGTCAATGTATAAAAAAATACATTTCCAGGAAAAGATGAGTAATGACTCTTTTTACGTAGCACAATTAGGTTGTCATCAAGGAATTTTATAGAAAATAGTGGGGGTCTCAAATGGTAAAATCCGAGACTCGCCGAGATGCTGAGATCCATGTTTGTGAATCCGAGACCGAGACCAAAACATTTATTCACATGGAAATAAATGTAATATAAACAAGACTTCGAGACTCTTCGCAAAGGCTGTCGAGATTTCAAGATAGGATGAAAAGTTTGTGAGTGCCAATATTTTGGAGGTATCATTCGCCACCCCTATTAGTTGATGCATGTTTTAATTATACTGTAAATCAGCTTTTCTGCTGCTACCAGTCACTGTTGGGCTTGAGTGCGGAGGGTTACCTCAGAGGCCACTTAATTAAGAGGAAACTTTGTCCCCTTATCACATGCGTTATTGTGCTCCTGTTTCCCTGTGTAGCGTAGACCAAAGTTCTTGAAATGTTGGTATTGCTGAAACATTTCACCCTTTCAATGTTAGTGTGAAAATTAGCATGAAATGTTGTTGTTTTTATTCTTAGTGTTTCTTGTATCGCTGTCATTGTTGTGCGCAGCTCTAATAAGTGGCTTGTCCCTGGTCTGATTTGAACATTTCATTTGATTTGTTCTGATTTCAGTTGATTTGTAGTCTCCCAATTATTAGTAGAGCACTCGTGCTCGGCTAAATAACTGTGAGACTTAAATAAATTGATTATCGTTATTGTTAGAAAGCTCCTTGTCACCAATAACATGCACCTACAAGGGACATAACACTAAAACTCATGTCCCTTGTGGTTGCTTCCCTTGGAATCCCATGGTCACATCAGCAGTCTGTCAAGTATGGCAGTGAATACCAATGATGGCAGTAAAAAGTACATAGCAAAAAATAAAATGCTGTAGGCTTAACTGTCTTTGTTGTTACTCAAGTCTTGTCTCTTCTTTTCAGTCGGAAATCATTATCTCAGAAATCGCAGTGAAAGAAAAACTGTCCGTGAAGATGTGAAGGCAGCAAAAATTACATACTTGGAAGAAGTAAGAAGTGCACAAATCTTGCCTGTCGCTGAAGTGCACAACATGTAAGTTAATACATGTACGCTTTCTTTGATGTACATTTTTTACTAATAGGATATGTACATATACCAGTATATAGATAATAGCTGGGAGTCAGAGAAATACCTGTTGTCAGCTTTATCTTCTTGGCTGCAGTCTTCACATCTTAATGTCTCAAATAAACTTAGTTGAGGTTTTGATTTTTTGCAGATCTCAATAATTTATCTCTTGCTGTCTGCAATAATATAAATACTTCACTTGCAATCAGCTGTATTAAACTTGCAAGGCTCACAGACCAGCAGTTCCTCTTCCTCATTTGATGCCAATTGACCAAATGCAAAAATGGCTGCCAACAAATTATTATTTTGGCTTTGTGTTAATTAGCTTAAGTAGCCTAGTTTTACAGCCCAAATTCTTTCAATTTTACATGTGTCAATGAGGCTACATGTACATGAAGTTAGCCTAATTAACACAAAGACGAAAGAATTATAGTTTGTTGGTGGCCATTTTGGTATTCAGTCAGTAAAATACTCCAATAGTAATTTACTAATTTTATGTGTATGCCTGTCCTGTTTATTGCAATGTGTAATCTTCAATGTAAAACACCATTGTTGGGCTTTTCACATCTTTTCTTAAAGATGTCTTGATGGCCTTGATTACCTGCACGAGCTAATCGTAAAAAATGTAGTGTACACTTAAGTGAAGGCACAGACAAGTGGTCCTTTGCCCCATCAATATGTTAGTGAAGTTAAAAATTTTTATGAATTAAAGACATGCACCTACATGTATGTTTTAATGTTGGGCGTGGGATGTTTGCGTACATTTACATATATATGCTGTAGGTCATTTTGTTCCTTAGGTTAAATTGCAACCAAACTAGGTCATTTTGTTTCAACCTCCATGGGTCAACTTGTTTGAACCTAGATCAAGTTGTCTTGTCAGTTTGGGGCAGTTACAAAACACAGGTCAAAGGTCATTGTTTTACCAATACCAATTCGGAAACAACCCTAACCATTCACAAGTGCAAACATTAGGCCTAAACATGTTTCTTTAGGCCTAATTAGGCTTAAGGTTAGCTTTAATGCATGTTTAAGATGCTATCTATTGGTAAAACAATGACCTGAGATCTGTGTTTTATACCTGCCCCAAATGGACAGTCTAGGTTGAAACAAGTTGCCCTAGGTTGAAACAAAATGACCTAGTTTGGTTGCAAAATAACCTAAGAAACAAAATGACCTGAACATATATATTAACAAGGTCGTGAATTACTCTTTTTAATCTGAGGGCAGCTGTAGTAGCCAACACCTTGAACTTATGTGTAGACATGGGTGTGGGACCTGCAAAAATCACAATTCTGAAAAAAAAACTTTGAAAACCTTTGATCTCTCTTCTCATCCCAGGTTTTGCTTTCTGTTTTCAGAGCTCTTTACAATTTCTTTTTTAATTTGGCTGTGTTGACGAAAATACCTTTACCCAAATTAAAAAAAATAGAGAATCACTTTACAAGTACAGTATATAATCTTCAAATGTTGTAACTTAAAAACCAGGCTTCAAGTATCCCTACAGCTTTCAATGGTTCTCAGTTTAATGTACTTGCTATAAAAAAAGTTTATTGAAAGTATTTTAGACCTTGTACATCCATACATGTACATACATGTATGTACTCTAAGTAAAAGCTCATGTGGCTGACACAAGGCAGCATTTTTAAGGCCAAAAATAACAAATTTCTTTAAACTTCATGGTGGCCATGGTTTTTATCTGAGGTGAGATAAAAAACCTTTGTTTCTGTTTGCCTCAGGTCAACTTAATCTGGCTTTTGCAATAATATTGTTTTTGTTTCCCATATGCAAGGTACTGCAGCTACAGTAGTAAAAGTGAATCTTTTCTTACATTTTTTTCGAGAGCTTTTCATGATTTCTTCTTGTAATTAATTGTGAATGCATGCACATCCAGAAACAACAAAATTCCATTCCTGTTTATTTCGTTTTGTTTTCTTCTCATGTCTGCGTAGTTGAGCAAGGAAAAGCATTTTGCATAAATTTCTTATGATTATTACACAAAACTTGTAATATTACAGTGTTTAAATTAATTAAAGAAGTTATGATAAGAAGTTAAATTTAAGGTTAGGTGTAAAGAATTATTTCTTTGAGTGAGGTGTGACATTAAAACAAGAACTGATTAGATAATTATCATTCTTAGACCAGATACATGTATTGAGCTGTGCAGAGCTGTGCTGATTTGTGCCTTTTTATAATCATTCCACATTTGATGAGAACTCAGCTTGACTGCTTGCTTTTTTAGAAAATTACGCTTTCTCATCTTCTGCCTCAGTTCGGATGATATCCACGGTGAAGATTTACTTTTCACTTTTCTTTTCCTTATCGGAGCATGTTTATTCGCAATTTCCAGGAACAGAGATTTCCAAACTAACCAATTTTCGTTTGGGTCATCCAAAAGAGAAGCAAGATGGAAAGGTGTCTCTTTTATGTCATCAATGAAGGCATCACTATCAAAATTTTTAAATTGGCGAGGTTCAATTACCTTTGGATCAGTTTTGGTCGTATTATGTTTATGAATAGCATAGATAAGACTGTGGTCAGAAATACCAACGTGTAAGACCCCATGATTTGTTATGATATCTGGTTTGTTAGTGAATATGTGATCGATTAGTGTTCTGATAGCAGTAGTGATTCTCGTTGGCTGATCTATCAATTGAATGTATTGGTACGTTTCAGTAATAAACTTTAAGTGTTTAGTATTGCGGTCAGGCGTTTGCGGTAATAGATTACAGTTAGTATCACCAACAATCATACTCTCCTTATCTTCTTTATCAAGTTTTAGCAAGTAAGATTCGAATTTTTCAAAGATTTCAACCTTCGAGTCTGGAGGTCTATACCAAGTTGTCAGCAGGAATGGCCTGGACTTGGGCTTTTTAATTTCAACCGTCAAAATTTCTAAATCTTCGTGAGAGGAGAGGTCTTGTCTGTTTACGTAATTCAAGGATTGTCTAATGTACTAAGCTACACCACCACCATTTCTATTCCTATCGCGGCGGAGTATATCGTATCCCTCAATGTCTACCTGGCTATCGGGAATTGTTTTATCCAATTTCGTTTCGTTCAATCCAAGTATGTCAATTGCTTTATCTTCCATGAAGACACACAATTCGTCATGATGGCAAGTTAGGCTACAGATATTAAGAGAAGCAATTTTAAATCCCCTCATTTTTGGTAAAGTAGGGCTTAAGTTAGATGAATGTAAGATGCTGTTCCTTACACAATTCATACTAAGATCATCATCCTGATTTAATGACTTGTCATTCTTCTTACTTGGTTTAAGTTATTGTTCCACAGTTGTTCTTGTTCTGTTCCATCGTTTCATTGTGTTTCATTGGCCCTGAAAAGCCCCTATGGGGAGCGGTCAATTAAGTATGTAATGTATTGTATGGTACAGTTTAAAATATGGTAAGTCTCACTCCCAGCTAGTCTCCCTCGCAGCCGTTTTTTGGATGTCACGCAACGTTCCTAACTCCCAGCAGTCAATGGGTTAAACTATGATGTAAGTCAAGTAAAACTGCTTTTTACACTGTCAGAAATGTTGCCAGCACCCCGAGTCTTTTAATAATAATTATTAAATTAAATTAGAAATTTTCTGATAGATGCTGTCTTGCAACCCCTTGGTCGTAAAATTAGTTTGGACACTGAGGAACCCATGAACCATTCACAAAGAATCGCAGAGATGCAACTTCGTGTAACGATAGTATTGTTTAATGATGTAATGCACCCAAAGAAGGATTAAGGTAGTTGCATTGCAATAGAAAAAGGACAACTGAAAATCAAACTTCAGAGTTCATTTTTCAAATTATGACTTACACGTACAATTTAATGTCACAGGTAGGGAAGGGCACTCTCAAGGAGCGTGCTCTTTTGTGTGACACTGGCACTTCATGTGAGATGGAACTCAACAAAGCTAATCTAAACCAAGCTGTAACTCTTCCCTACCTGAGAGTAAGACTTGTAAATTTTACCCTGGCTAACACCAGACGATTTTACTCTCCAATTGGGTGCGCTTTAGGCGTGAATAGATAAATTCAAGACTTTTTGGTATAAAGAAATGTTCACAATGACAAAAAAACATTTTTTTTGTTTTTGTGTTGAATTGAAACTTTGTTTAGTGTAATTTGAATCGTCATAGATCTAGTAAAGTTAATGATTGTTTATATTCAATTGTCAATTGGGAGCTTAAGCACGCGATGTTTTGAGGCATGGACGGATACCGGAAGTGATCATTTTTCACGCAAGGACAGACAACTGTGGTCTCTCTCAGATTTTTTAACTAATCGTCTCTAATTGTGAAAAGATACTTAGCAGTGTGAATGTAGTAGTGCCAAGACAAGTTAAAAAGGAAAACAGCTAACATCCAGTTGCCGTCTGTGACTCTGCAATGTCATTGTGTGCTTACATGTAAGCTCCGTAATATGACTGACAGTCAGTCAAGCAGAATGACAGGAACTTGAGTCAAACCTAAAATTCAATATAGTAACTGGGATTTTACAGTATGATTTTTTATGAAGACAAACTTTTGTTTTTGTTAGATCTGAATGCCAGCAGAAGTCAGATTTTCTCCATCACTTAATGTTTTCTCAATGTATTTATCTACAGAAGGTTAATTAAGCATCATCTCTGCAGCATTATTGCACTAGTATTGCTTCTTTGTGACTGTTGTGGGTGTAATAATTGTTTGGGATGCTTGAAATTTCATGTTGCGCGGCCTCAGACAAAAGAATGAAATTTAAAGAATTTCAAACACTTGCTCTTAACTTTAAGAGCCTCCAGAAGTGGCTATTTGACAAAAATAGATCTGAGACATCATTTCTTTGCTGTTGAAGGAAATCGCAAGACATCTGCAAGAAAAGGAATCGTTAAAATTGGAGCGTGCAAGGCAACGTCGTATAGAACGACAACAAAAGGAAGAAGCAGAGGGCAAAATGCTGAGTGAAGCTCTTTCAAAGCTAAAAGAAAATGGAAAAAATTGTGTGAATCATTTCGAAGTGGCTGAAATTCAGACAGGTTATTCAAACTCTTCTAATCAAGAATCAACCCAAACAACCTTCTAAACATACTTCCAAATGTTGTTATCTGGGTAATAAATAATAGTACTTAGTTATAGGTGTTTGCTGGTGTCATTGTTACCCTGTCTAGTTTATGAAATGATGTCATTCTGAGCAGGAACAAAATAATTCCCGATCAGTGTCTACCGTGAAATTACAGTACTGTGCAACCTCTTTCGAGTCTCGAGTCTCGCGAGGATCGAGGAACGGCAGTCGAGAATCAAGCAGTTCCTGTTGTGATTTAATTGAGGAGTAATGCTTTCGCGAAAGCTGAATTGATTATGAATAACTGACAAGGTTTCACGTCCGTGATTTTGTGAGAATCAAGTGTCGAGGATCTAGTTTGATTTCGAGTGAATCAAGTCTCGATTCTCGAATTGATTTTTGATCCTCAATTCTCGTGATGATCGAGTCGAGACTGTCAACTTAGTTTTGCATGGTTCTGTACTGTAAATTCGAACTGGGATACAGGAGAGGGTCTCTGCGGTAGGGGCAAGACATTGGCAAGACATTGGCAAGACATTGGCAAGGCATTGGCACAGCGAGGCTCAGAGTACAGTAGTTTCCATGGTGGCCTTCCCCCCCCCCCCCCCCTACACCTTCAATCTTAGA
>NC_090890.1:48378202-48385702 GCF_036669925.1 Montipora capricornis | reverse complement strand
TTAAAGAATGGTGCGATCTAAACAAGCTCTCTATAAATATTAAGAAAACTAATTACATGATTGTTAAATCCCCTAAAAAGAAATCAGGAAACAAATGTTAAATTACCAAATAAAGATGAAAACAGTGAAATACGGACATGTAAAAACTAGCGATAAAAAGCTAAACGTCCGATGTTTTGGCGACATGACGCCATTATCAAGGAGTTGGAAATGAACATGCGAGTTCATAACGGCCAACACTACCTTCCATCCCTAAAACTGACATTGGACATTTCGTATCAATTACACGACACATTATGCTATGTTAATATTGACAAGCTTACCGCTCTAAAAACAATGAAAACAAGCAGAATGACAGCTTTAGTTCAACAAGAAATAGCGTTTCTAAGCTATGCCGCACTGATCTACAGTATTTAGGTCTAAAAACCCCGTTGAAGAAGGTTAACTTTCAATTCTTTTGCTAGGTACTATTATGTCAATACTCTAAAAATTTCGACTTTCCGGGAGCTTGTCTCGTTGGTCTAGAGGATATCGGAAACTGCAAGATGAAGCCATCGATCCGGGTTCAACTCTTTGCCTCGCCTATTTTGAATCTTCTCAGCTTGTTTAAAATCTTTGTTTCGTTGAAGTAAATTTGAAGTCTAAAGTACACTGTACGTCGTATAAGTTGAATAAAAAGGGAAATGTCAGTTTGAGGGATGGAAAGAAGTGATGACCGTTCATAGCAGGTACAAAATACTCCAAATTTGCATAAGTGGAAGAGAGCTAGACAAAGACTTTAGCTCGGATTAAATCTGTTTGCACGTTCAGTTGTGGTCGACGTGACTATGGTAGTGGAGAAGTAGACCTTAGACCTTCCTCCCGATTTGGGGTGCACAGTTTAGGAGGTGGGTGCCCATCCCGCCCTCAGTTTTAACATGGAGAAAGGATGGAATGCTTCCCTTTTAATACCTTTGTCAACTCAAGAGTTACTGACCAACGTTTGCAATGGTGCGAAGTGGTATGAAATGACGTGACTCGGGTAGTCATACCATTTTTAAAATTCAAAAAATTTCCACAAGCATATGCATGGGCAAAGTCCCACCTCCCCAGGAGTTTAAAATGCACACAACTAATTAAGAGATCAGGCAACTTTTACCCCACACACCCTTTTACCTTCTAGAAGTTTTAAGAAATCACCCATTTCATTGAATTATTTTGCATCGGTCCAGTCCCTCTGTGACAAAATATCACAAAATCAACATGTACAACTTTAAAGTAAAGAACTTTCCATTTGTTTGGTTCCAGGCCCTAGCAAGAGTCCATCACCTAAGAGTTAGATTTACCCATATTGTCCTAGTCCTCATCAACGTCAGAAAAGTGTCTGTTTTTGAACCACGTTTTGTGGGAAAATAAACAATAAACAAATTGGCTAACTCAATGTTGTGCCCGATTCAAACCCTTTAGGAATAAAGCGTTTTGTTCCAGGAATTTCCGTCTCATTTAAATGTGAACGCTACATTAAAATTTTTGTAATTTCCAAACATTTATACTTCGCTAGGTTGTTTTTTAGCTTATAGACATTTGCCTCCCGAAACAATTAATTTGCTTATTTAGCTTTGGCCAACCTTACAGAAACACTAACTCATATAACTCATATAATCGAACACGTTTTGGACATCGTTTCTGAAAAAGAAAAACAAGGAAGAAAGAAACAAGTAGTGGATTAAATGCAAATAACGAATTTCGTTCTGATTGACAAGTAAATAATATAACAATTATCTTAATTCATTCATTTAACTGTTTGTGCTAGAGTTAATAGCAACAATTCCTATTCACTGTTACTTTGACATGTAGACTTGAAGACCTCAATAACTCACCTCACTTGACATAAGCAATCGACAATCACCGATCAGTTTCACAGTCACTCCATCATAACACGGGCTCAAACAGCTAGCTATCTGCAGGAAGCTGAAGTAGCTGACTCGGTGAATGCAAACAATATTTAATTTAAGTATTAGCCAAAGCAGTTCCAGTAAAAATATATCCACTCTGGCAACCGATTTTAAAGCCATTTCTTTGTGAAGAACGTACCTGCTCCTTTCGACAACTTCCTTGTTAAAAACATGTACAAAGTACAGCGATTCAGTCATTAAAGTTATATTTAAATAGCACTTACCATTCTTTTCGTGTTCGAGCTGCCCAAACTCAAAGGTGACATCATCGCCGATTAGCACAAATGGCGCCCAGTATTTTATGGCCGAATAATTCTTTGTCTCCCGAAGAGATTTCATAGCATGGTGAAGAGCTCTACTTGCACTTTTTCTATCTGCTAACTGTTCGTAGAAACTTTTCATGAACATCATGGTCGCCTTGTCGTTGATTGCCCAGAGTGACACCAGAACAGATCGGGCACCAGCACAAAGGAAAGCCCTGGCTATTCCCACAATACCCTCAGATTTTACCTCTCCCTGGCCACTATGACAGCAACTCAGCACAACAAGTCTTGCCTGAAGATGAACTGCGTGAACATCACTCAACGTTAACATGTAATCTTCCTCTTCCAGGATCTGTGATGTGCGTTTGGGATTTGGGGCCAAGGCAATTTCTCCAAATTGGTCATCTCCATGTGCAGCAATGTGGATTAAAGCAACTGACTTCATTCTTTTCAGCACCTCAGCTTTGGTTGCATTTTGACCTGTAAGAGGTGTGGTGTGCAGAAGTTTTCCAATCATTTCCACCTCTTCCTTTGCGCATGGCAACTGTTTATACACGGGTCCACCGGTGCCCCAAGTGACTTCCTTCAAGCACGGATCACCCACAAGCAATGCTTCATTCCTACTTTGGAAATCGTCAGGTGCACTAGTGATCACTTTTAAAGCGGTCAGCGAGGGAATTGCACGGATCCTGACAGAGTCACTCAATGCAGAAAAAGGAGCCAAGCAAAATGGTCCATCAGGAACGAAGACTAACTCATTTTCCTGGAGCAAGTCTGCCATAGGGCTGACTAAGACATCATACAAGGGCTGTAAACAGTTCACAGAGAAGCTCAAGGAGTGAACGGTTTCCTCAACAGCTTCCCTACTGCACGAGAAGTCGTTGCGTTGTCTGTCAAGGGAACGATTCTCACATTGTACAACAGTTCCCACACCGATTTCTTTGAAAGTAGTTTCCATCAGTGATTTGGCACTTCGATTTTCGATTTCCTTTTGTCTAAAATTTATCCCAATATCTTCTCTTAGCAACCAGAAGCTGATTATGTTCCCATCAAGTGCTATGAATACAGTTTGTGAAGGTAAGTCGTTCATTCCAAAACTTAACTTCATCGTAGGTGCCGCAGAAGGTTTCTCATCAACGCTGTATTGCATCTTTAAAATGTCTGCCAAAGCCTGTGCTCGTCCTTGCTCAGCAGCATACAAAGCTTCATCAACCTCTCCATTCTTCAAGAGTGCTGTCCACAGAGCAGTGTACACAAACCCCTTTGTGTCACGAAAGCTTATTTTCCATGCATCCTCTGGCTGAAGAAGACGCCTAACTTTATCAATATAATAAACGCTTAGACGACAGTAATTAAGAGCTTTGCTCAAGGACCCAAAAAATTCATGAACATGACCAATATGATAACATGCGATTGCCAGCCCTATTGCGTCCTCTGTTTCCTGGCAAATACTAAGATCTTGATGGTGATACTCTATGGCTTGCTTGAAATTACCAAGACTTTGATAAGCGTTGCCGAGATTGCAATAAGCTCTTCCTTCTCCGGCCCTGTCCCCTACCTCTTTTGCAATACTAAGATGTTGATGGTGGTAATCTATGGCTTGCTTGAAATTACCAAGACTTTGATAAGCGTTGCCGAGATTTCCATAGGCTGCTCCTTCTCCAGCCCTGTCCCCTACCTCTTTTGCAATACTAAGATCTTGATGGTGGTACTCTATGGCTTGCTTGAAATTACCAAGACTTTGATAAGCGTTGCCGAGATTTCCATAGGCCATTCCTTCTTCGGCCCTGTCCCCTACCTCTTTTGCAATACTAAGATGTTGATGGTGGTACTCTATGGCTTGCTTGTAATTACCAAGACTTTGATAAGCGTTGCCGAGACTGCAATAAGCTCTTCCTTCTCCGGCCCTGTCCCCTACCTCTTTTGCAATACTAAGACGTTGATGGTGGTACTCTATGGCTTGCTTGAAATTACCAAGACTTTGATAAGCGTTGCCGAGATTTCCATAGGCCGCTCCTTCTCCAGCCCTGTCCCCTACCTCTTTTACAATACTAAGATGTTGATGGTGGTACACTATGGCTTGCTTGAAATTACCAAGACTTTGATAAGCGTTGCCGAGATTGCAATAAGCTCTTCCTTCTCCGGCCCTGTCCTCTACCTCTTTTGCAATACTAAGACGTTGATGGTGGTACTCTATGGCTTGCTTGAAATTACCAAGACTTTGATATATGTTGCCGAGATTTCCATAGGCCGCTCCTTCTCCAGCCCTGTCCCCTATCTCTTTTGCAATACTAAGATGTTGATGGTGGTACTCTATCGCTTGCTTGAAATTACCAAGACTTTGATAAGCGTTGCCGAGATTGCAATAAGCTCTTCCTTCTCCGGCCCTGTCCTCTACCTCTTTTGCAATACTAAGATCTTGATGGTAGTACTCTATGGCTTGCTTGAAATTACCAAGACTTTGATATACGTTGCCGAGATTTCCATAGGCCGCTCCTTCTCCAGCCCTGTTCCCTACCTCTTTTGCAATACTAAGATCTTGATGGTGGTACTCTATGGCTTGTTTGAAATTACGAAGACTTTGATAAGCGTTGCCGAGATTGCAATAAGCTCTTCCTTCTCCGGCCCTGTCCCCTACCTCTTTTGCAATACTAAGACGTTGATGGTGATACTCTGTGGCTTGCTTGAAATTACCAAGACTTTGATAAGCGTTGCCGAGATTTCCATAGGCCGCTCCTTCTCCGGCCCTCTCCCCTACCTCTTTTGCAATAATAAGATGTTGATGGTGATACTCTATAGCTTGCTTGAAATTACCAAGACTTCGATATACGTTGCCGAGATTTCCATAGGCCGCTCCTTCTCTAGCCCTGTCCCCTACCTCTTTTGCAATACTAAGATCTTGATGGTGGTACTCTATGGCCTGCTTGAAATTACCAAGACTTTGATAAGCGTTGCCGAGATTGCAATAACTTCTTCCTTCTCCGGCCCTGTCCCCTACCTCTTTTGCAATACTAAGATCTTGATGGTGATACTCTATGGCTTGCTTGAAATTACCAAGACTTTGATAAGCGTTGCCGAGATTGCAATAAGCTCTTCCTTCTCCGGCCCTGTCCCCTACCTCTTTTGCAATACTAAGATGTTGATGGTGGTACTCTATGGCTTGCTTGAAATTACCAAGACTTTGATAAGCGTTGCCGAGATTTCCATAGGTCGCTCCTTCTCCAGCCCTGTCCCCTACCTCTTTTGCAATACTAAGATGTTGATGGTGGTACACTATGGCTTGCTTGAAATTACCAAGACTTTGATAAGCGTTGCCGAGATTGCAATAAGCTCTTCCTTCTCCGGCCCTGTCCCCTACCTCTTTTACAATACTAAGATGTTGATGGTGGTACTCTATGGCTTGCTTGAAATTACCAAGACTTTGATAAGCGTTGCCGAGATTTCCATAGGTCGCTCCTTCTCCAGCCCTGTCCCCTACCTCTTTTGCAATACTAAGATCTTGATGATGGTACTCTATGGCTTGCTTGAAATTACCAAGACTTTGATAAGCGTTGCCGAGATTGCAATAAGCTCTTCCTTCTCCGGCCCTGTCCTCTACCTCTTTTGCAATACTAAGATGTTGATGGTGGTACTCTATGGCTTGCTTGAAATTGCCAAGACTTTGATAAGCGTTGCCGAGATTTCCATAGGCCGCTCCTTCTCCAGCCCTGTCCCCTACCTCTTTTGCAATACTAAGATCTTGATGGTGGTACTCTATGGCCTGCTTGAAATTACCAAGACTGTCATAAGCGTTGCCGAGATTGCAATAAGCTCTTCCCTCTCCGGCCCTGTCCTCTACCTCTTCTGCAATACTAAGATGTTGATGGTGATACTCTATGGCTTGCTTGAAATTACCAAGACTTTGATAAGCGTTGCCGAGATTGCAATAAGCTCTTCCTTCTCCGGCCCTGTCCCCTACCTCTTTTACAATACTAAGATGTTGATGGTGGTACTCTATGGCTTGCTTGAAATTACCAAGACTTTGATAAGCGTTGCCGAGATTTCCATAGGCCGCTCCTTCTCCAGCCCTGTCCCCTACCTCTTTTGCAATACTAAGATCTTGATGATGGTACTCTATGGCTTGCTTGAAATTACCAAGACTTTGATAAGCGTTGCCGAGATTGCAATAAGCTCTTCCTTCTCCGGCCCTGTCCCCTACCTCTTTTGCAATACTAAGATGTTGATGGTGGTACTCTATGGCTTGCTTGAAATTACCAAGACTTTGATAAGCGTTGCCGAGATTTCCATAGGCCGCTCCTTCTCCAGCCCTGTCCCCTACCTCTTTTGCAATACTAAGATCTTGATGGTGGTACTCTATGGCTTGCTTGAAATTACCAAGACTGTCATAAGCGTTGCCGAGATTGCAATAAGCTCTTCCCTCTCCGGCCCTGTCCTCTACCTCTTCTGCAATACTAAGATGTTGATGGTGATACTCTATGGCTTGCTTGAAATTACCAAGACTTTGATAAGCGTTGCCGAGATTTCCATTGGCCGCTCCTTCTCCGGCCCTGAAACCCACTTGCTTAAAAATGGCTAATGCTTCTCTGTAATTTGTTATGGCCTGATTAAAGTCAGCTGTGCCCTGATAGTATCTACCAAGATTGAAATAAGCCAAACCCTTGCCTTGTCTGTCTCCCTCCTTTCTTGCAACGCTAAGCTCTTGCATATGCCGCTCCAAAAGGTCCAACTTTTTATCTACCATTGCTGATAATCAAAACCAGGAAGTTTTTCTCAGAAATCTGGGGTGCACCTAGAAGATAAATGAACGAAAAGACAATAGGTTCAATGCTCTGAGTACAGGATGCTAAACCAGCACAGCAAGGTTAATTGAACAGTGAAGGAATAACTATCTTAAGCTAGTATTTTGAAAGAAGTATGCCTTTCTTCATCAAGGTTTCCCAAGGAATGATTTCGGCTAATGGAGACAGTTGTTACAGAATAAATACTTGGGCATTTAACAGACTAAGAGCGTTTTATACAATAATAATCACCGAACATTAAAAATAGAAATTCTATTATGTAAATGAGGGAAAAACAGCCTATAGAAAAGCGATGGCATCCCATTTCATCTTTCTTATCGAAAGCTAATTAAAAGTTCCTAACAGGAGGGGATGCCATTAAGAGTGTAATATTGAATTTTCTGAAATTGACGTCAAACTCATAATTTTTTATTTCATGTCTAAATCTATCCAATGTCGGAATTGCTTGTTTTTTCGTCACAATTTTTTTTTGTCTGATCCAGGGACTTTGAATGAGCTAATTGA
>NC_090890.1:48350702-48373202 GCF_036669925.1 Montipora capricornis | reverse complement strand
GATAATCGTTAAACAAGATGCACATGTTACTGTGACGTAATAAATTACCATAGCAACAGAAGAACCATCTAAAAACGCCCTATATTTTGTGTTAAAGCACATAGTATCTCAAAAACGAACTAAAGTGTCCCCTATTTTTTATTGCTGAAAAGCGATTAGCAGGCTAAAATGAAACTCTTTGCAAAGTTAAAAAAAAATCTTTAGCATGCAGATTCAGAACCACATTAAAATTTCCCAATTGTGAAGGTGGCTATGAATCTGCTGCAAAGAATTTTTTTAAACTTTGCAATGAGTTTTGTCTTAGCGTGCCAATTACTCTCCAGCAATAAAAAATGGGAGTCACCAAGTTCGTTTTTGAGATATTCGCGTTTAAAGATAAAATATAGCGTGTTTTTCAGTGGCTATCTTGTTTTCATGGTAACTTCGCCACTGTGCTACAACTTCGGTTATAAATAGTTGAAATTTCGCTAGAACAGCAAGTCAAGCGCAAGTCAAGTTTTTAAAACTGAGCAAAGGTTAATCCGCGCTCCCCTTTCACTGCCATGTGTGATGCCCATTCATGTGGGCAGGCGTAATTTTTCTTATTACATCTCAATCGGATTCCAAATCGATCACAATGCCGTGGGCATATCGTCGTACCCAAAAATTATATCATCTATCTCAAAAACACCTTTTAAAAGCAATTAATAAGAAAATAATAACCATTAGTTTCACGGGCAGTGATACAATCTGGCTGCACTGATCAATGTACTCGCTTCAGGGACAACTGGAAAAGTGAGTGCTCGCAGTCTCGTACAACGATACATGATTACATGGTCTTACATATCTTGCTTACTCGATTTTCGCAATTGGAGCGATTGCTGAATACCCGTCCACAAAGGAGCATTTACGTTCGCGACGCTAGCCGCAGTACCGAACTGAACGAAAGTGGTTTTTGCGCAGTTTGTGTCAGATAGAGTGAATTCAGTAGAATGGCTGGTGCTGCAGTGCCTTAGTCGACTTACGGTTAAATTGAGCTGAGTAGAGTGGCTAGTGCCGCAGTGTCGCGGTGCTTACCTCATGGATTAACGAACGAGGTATATCCAACAACACGACTGCGGCGGCACTATGGCAGCAGTGTTTTTAGGGTCCATTTCTTGTGGCCGGGTTTTGACATTAAGTCTGTAATAGGTAGATTTCACACTCTAAATTTTACATATGTTTAAGATCGATAGCTTTTACATAACATGGTAAAAAACCAGGTGGATATATTTGGATATAGCAGCGTTTCAGAACTTCAAACTTGCTCACTTAAAATCGCTCGCGACGAATCGGATTCCCCGCCGCAGTCAATTTTACCAACAATATTTTAAAACTATTTGCAAGATTTCACCGGCTTGGGAAAATCAACAAACAACAAATACGGTTTAATCAGGGCGCTTGTAATTCCATCTTGATAATTTAAATAAAATACGAGTAAAGCTTGCTGTTAATACTCTGTCCGAAAAAGTTTGCAAAGACATGGCTTTTCATGAAAACACCACAGAAAAGATACAAGAACTTATGAAAATGTGAAATGCTTTGGAATGTCTTCAAAGATAACAGTTCACTGCAGTCAATAACAGATCAACGTGTTACCAACTTAAACCAACTACTTAATTACTTTAAAGCCTGGAAACAAACATTCCACAGAAGGACAGATGTGTAAGAACACTTCATAACATGGCAAACAATGTTTGATCTCGAGGTAATATATAGACTAAACTTAAAATGGATCACAGCAAAACAATGCAAAACTGATAAGTTATTGTAAATACCATGTCCTTGCCCCCTTAGGTATGACTATGCAAAAAAGCCATACTATTCCATGGCAACTCCTTCCTATTTTGTACCATCTGGGGACAAAGCAATGATTCCAGTTACTTGTAGAATATCCTCCCCTGAAGAAAAGCAATTTGTAGCCTATCACTACTGCTACGTTTTACCTTTTTCTTTGCCTTTGTGCAGTTTGGCCCCAACAAATAAGCTAACCTGTGGCTGATCAATATGATCACATTTTGTTCCACAGAGCATGAGCCCTGGAACATACCTTAAAAAATAACAATGACTGTATTTATTGTTAGGCTTGACTAGCAACACCACACAGAGAACTTAAAAAAATATAGCATAACTATTTCACACTCAAGGATCACAGGCATCTATTTTTGGGGGTCTGAGGGCTTATTTAAAGAAAAGAAAAAAAAAAGTGTCCGATCTAGCCCTTTTACTCAATCAAATAGTACATATCAATACAGTAACTCTCTGTTTCATATTGTTTTCAAGGTGTCAGTAAAAGGCCTTAAAGGACTTCTACATCTGCATCTAGTGAGTACATATTCCAGCACTCGGCAAGGTCCCTTTCTGACTTGTGGCTGTTTCTGCTTAGGTGGCCTCATACACCACGAGCCTTTTTGGAGATATCACCGCCAAGCCGGCCACGTCAGCTGAATAATTTTTATGGTCAAATATTTGTTAATCCCTCCTACGTGATTCAGTTTTTCATACATGTACTATCTGGCTGTTTCTGTGATTAGAGTTTTTAATTTCACACAGAATTTGTTTCATTTGTTAGCCTTATTTTGGGGTTGAGAGTTTGCTTTGTAAATTTCTCCCCCTCATTCTACAGACTAACCCTAACTTTTGTGTATGATGTTTCCTCAACTCAGCCACCATTCACACACAATATTCCCCTCAAACTACCTGCTAATTAGTGAATGTTTTAGTTAGTGGAGACAAACCCCTTCTTGTAAGGAGGATTCTTCTAGCAACACCAATTAAGAAAGCTACAAAGGTTGCTAGGTTAACTGCTGCTTCATGTATTACTATTAAATAACCAATCTTAATTTCACTTGGACAGTTCATCTTTAATTTAATATGGCTCCTTCGTGGGGCACCAGACACAAATGGTAACATAATTATTGTTTAACTACTGTTTGCAAGACGTTATGTTTTGGTGTGATATTGTTTCTTGTCGCCTGTTTCCATTATTTTATGTCATCTGTATTTCGTACACGAAGTAGATGTTTTTGCCATACATTCCGACTCCCCTCACAGGGTTTTTGATTCAAATGCTTAACCACTCTGCAAAATTCCAGTCTTATTGATTGAGTTATAGAGACTATAATCCAAAAAAATACATTTATCACTCTTTTGTAAAGGTCATTCAAAAAATGAGGGCGCTAGCATTTATGACTTTGTAATATCTTGTCTCATACTTCCAGTTTCATTTTTTTTTTTTGATTTTGCAAATTAGAAGATTGTAGGACTTATTTTCGGATAATTAATGGTAAGAGGTAACAATATTTAGCTCTATTTTCTATTTTGTTTTGAAAAGACAGAGAACGAATCGAACACCTTACGTGGATCTGTGATCAAATCTGCACAGTCTTCAGGTAAGAAAAAATAATTGGAAATGTGACAGCCAAGGCTTATTTGCAAGAAAGCTTGTCGTCTATTTTGTGCTTCATTATTCAAGGAAAAGGTTCTTCATGGAAACGGTTTGATCCTGAAATTTTAGTTTGTTGTAATATTGCGCATATTTGACACGACTGAGTTTTTTCTCTTCATGCACGTAATGAAATAGGAAGGGGTTTTTGCCTCTAATAGCAAATATGTTGTTTCAAAAAACTGTTCGCTAGAAAACGTGGCCTTTATGAATTCATAATTATTATAGCGCGCTATTACTTGGTGTAAAAGCGAACTTGTTTTGCGTGGTTGGCTTTAGAACGAGGAATATTCATGATAATTATTGCGTGCTTTTACTTGGTGTAAAGGCGAACTTGTTTTTTGTGGTTGGCTTTAGAACGAGGAATATTCATAATAATTATTGCGTACATGCCTTTTCTTTGTTGTAAAAGCCAACTTGTTTTGCGTGGTTGGCTTACAGAACGAGAAATATTCATGATAATTATTGCTTGCTTTTACTTGGTGTAAAGGCCAACTTGTTTTGCGTGCTTGGCTTATAGAACGAGGTACATTCACAATAATTATAGCGCGCTTTTACTTGGTGTAAAAGCGGACTTGTTTAGTGTGCTTGGCTTATAATATTCATAATAATTATAGCGCGCTATTACTTGGTGTGAAAGCGAACTTATTTTGCGTGGTTGGCTTATAGAACGAGGAATATTCATCATAATTATTGCGTGCTTTTACTTGGTATAACAGGGAACTTGTTTCGCGTGGTTGGCTTATAGAACGAGGAATATTCATCATAATTATTGCGTGCTTTTACTTGGTGTAACAGCGAACTTGTTTTGCCTGGTTGCCTTTAGAAAGAGGAATATTCATAATAATTATTGCGTACATGCTTTTTCTTTGTTGTAAAAGCGAACTTGTTTTGCGTGGTTGGCTTACAAAACGAGGAATATTCATAATAATTATAGCGTGCATTTACTTGGTGTAAAGGCCAACTTGTTTTGCGTGCTTGGCTTATTAAGGACGAGGTACATTCACAATAATTATAGCGCGCTATTACTTGGTGTAAAAGCGAACTCGTTTTGCGTGGTTGGCTTACAGAACGAGGAATATTCATCATAATTATTGCGTGCTTTTACTTGGTGTAACAGGGAACTTGCTTCGCGTGGTTGGCTTATAGAACGAGGAATATTCATCATAATTATTGCGTGCTTTTACTTGGTGTAAAGGCCAACTTGTTTTGCGTGCTTGGCTTATAGGACGAGGTACATTCACAATAATTATAGCGCGCTTTTACTTGGTGTAAAAGCGGACTTGTTTTGTGTGCTTGGCTTAAAATATTGGTATCCGGTCGTTTCGCCAACGAGTTGTTTCGCCAACGACCCGTTCGCCAACGTCTAAGGTCGTTTAGCCAACGTCCTAAGTCGCTTGGCCAACGTCCTACTAGTCAATTCGCCAACGTCTAAATAAAAGTTTACACTTGTGTGTGTTGTCATTTATTCCATTCCGACGGCAGTTCTCTACGAGTAAAAAAAAGTCTTCAGCGCGTGTGTGCAATGTTAACCAGTCTTTTCCTGTGTTATCATTTATTTCATTCCCTCGCCTGGAATTATTTTCCCTGCGCGTGCGACGGCAGTTCTCTACGTGTAAAAAATTTCTTTAGCGCGTGTGTGCAATATTAACCAGTCTTTCCCAGTCACAAGTCAAACAATTGACACTGATTAGCGTCGCATCTTAATTAGCGTCGCCTATGTGAGCTTATTCGAATATGGATGTTTCCGGTTAACCAATCAGATCTGTGAATTTTATCGCACTTACCTTTCTGATCCGATGCATAAGTATAAAAGGCCCAAAAAGATACAGGATCTTCATTCGAGCTTTAGAGCAACTGAATACAATTCCAGCTTTACATCATGAACATCTGCAACGTGTGTAACTTCGCCGTTCGCCCGCGCCAGGAAGGCCTTCAATGTGACGGCTGCTACCGTTGGCAACATCGTACCTGCGATACTGGAATATCCCGAGCCCAGTACCGCGCCGCTGTACGGTCTGGAGAGGGAATCGACTGGAGTTGCCAGGTGTGCATGGAGACACCATACTTCGAGAGTAGCGGAATGGAGGAAGATATGGACTCGTTGATGAATGACCCCTCAATGGTAAGTACATGCACTTATGTTTATGTAACTTTGGTGGGTTGCTTTAAGAGAGAAAAATCTCTCCTTAGAAATATACCATTTATTTATGCCGTTATAGAAATACCGTCTCTCCTTACTGAAGCTTAGGTTTTCGGTCTTAGGTCTTAAAAGACTTCTATCACATGAACATTGACAGATTTGTCTTGTTTTATCTTTTAGCCGTCTGCAAGCCTTCCTGAACCTGAGAGTTTAGAAGAGAGCGGGACGCCACTATTCTCAGATGAAAACAATTTTGGTGAGTTCACCTACAACGTCCACTCCAGGCGTCCCTACGCAACTTACTGGCAGTGTACGATGCGTCCACAGGGAAATGCGTGCAAGGCCTCAGTGACGGAGCAGGACGGGACCTTCCAAGCAGGGAAGAGTGCGCACAACCATGCAGTGGAGATGGGAGCTGTTACGGCGGCCAAAATAATTTCAACTGTAAAGTCAAGAGCATTGGAGGACAAATTCAAGCCAGCTTCAGCAATAGTAAATGAGGTGTGGTTTTAAATCTTTTTCTCTTTCTATTGACATTGAAATTTTTGGCAACTTGAAATTATAATAACTGACCAGAATTACATCTTTCCACATGTTTCCATAAATCAAGCCTGTATCAAAAGATAATCAGTTATATTATTGACCAGACTCAATAGTCAGTTACGAGTTTTCAAAGGTTACGATGTTGGTTGTTTAGTAAATATACATCCCTTCCAGGGAGTAGTCGACTAAGTATTAATATTGTTATTATTATTTCTGTCTATACATGTAGGTCCTGATGGAAGAACTGACTGAAGCCCCGTGTGCAGCCCTGCCCAAACCGGAATACATCGCAAGACAGGCCAATCGTCTACGTCAAAAACTCCGCCCAGAACACCCACGAGATCTCGACTTCGAGCTGGTTGATGAATGTCTACCTGAAGGTTTCCTCCGTGCTGACCTCGAAGTAAAGGATAGGCGCCACCTACTATTTGCAAGACAGGAGCAGCTTAACACCCTGGCCCGTGCTAAGACCTGGTACATAGATGGAACGTTTAAGCTTGTTCGCCACCCTTTCAAGCAGCTCTTAACAGTGAATGCGTTTGTTAGATCTGGGGAGTATGCCAAGCAGGTGCCCCTAGCATACGTACTCATGTCCAGCAAGAAGGGAAAGGACTATAAAAAGGTATGTTCACTTTATTTTTAGAGAAGATAACTTATTTTTCTAATTTCTCTTATTTCTCTTAAACAACTCTCTGCGAAATTCATTATTAGCATATTGACAAAACTGGTATCGGCTTTCCAGTGTGTAAATCTCAGGATATGATATATACTACAATATTTCTAGGTGCTCTAGAAGCTAATCCAACTGATGCCCGAGGTCGCCGCCAGGAAAGTCACCGTGGACTTCGAGAAGGCGCTGTGGTCGGCTCTCCGAGCAGTCCTACCAACAGTTAAAATCCAAGGATGCGTTTTTCACTGGACACAAGCAGTCTGGAGGAAGGTGTGTATTGCATTTTAATTGTTGTTTATACTTTTTTGTGTATCTTTTTTAATTTTGATTTTGTTTTACTTTAAGGTACAAGAGCTTGGCCTTCAGACGGCTTACTCCGGTGACGATGCGGTGTACCGGTACATCAGAAAGATAATGGCCCTACCATTCCTTCCATACCTAGAGATCTTGCCGATGTTCGTCCGCCTCGAGGCCCAGGCCCAAACAGAGCAGCTGAGGAGTCTCGTCGAGTATGTCAGGCGGCAGTGGATCGAAAGCCAGGTGTTTACTCCGAGAAACTGGTGCGTCTACAAACAGCCGATCCGAACTAATAATGATCTAGAAGGTTGGCATAACGCACTCAATCGCCGAGCGGGGGGACAATGCGGTTTGCCGTTGTATTTATTAATTGAGTTGCTTGATAGGGAGGCAAAACTTACAGCCGTGACAATCAGGCTTGTATCAGACAATAAACTTAAACGAATTCAACGTAGTGTCACTAGGAATATCCAGGCTAAGCTATTCGCAAGCTGGGAAAAGTATGAGAACAACGAAAAGACTGCCGCCCAACTACTGAAGACTTGTTCACGGCTTAACGGACCAGCTCGTGCGAACTAGAACTTCTCTGTAAATAGGATAAATTGATTTCACTGAGATAATAAATAGGTTTCAATCAGGTTTTGTAAATAGGTTTCATAGGTTTTTTGTGCTTCTAAATATTTGATACTATATTGTAATAAAATTGCTGTTGTTATTTACTTGACTGCGTTCCATTTTAATTCTAACTCGATCATACGGGAAAAAAATATTGTTAACAAAATATTCTGTAGCGTGAAATTGGTACTTTTTCACACCTATTGTTATGGATCTTCCATGGAATGATACCGCTTGTAAAAAGCCGTTCTAAAAAAAAAGCGATATCTCAGGATCTACTGACTCAAAGAAATCGCTTGAAACGCGAAAATATTCTCTACCTCAAGACAGTGCTTGCAAGGAATATTTTACTGATGCGCCGAATGTTCTGTAATTTTAAGATTTTGTCCGTGAATGTCTGTTTACACTCGTGCCGACAACCTCTTATATTAATTATGCGGCGGCAGCGGCGCCATGAAATGAACATGTCGGTATCAGTTTTTGTGTGTGAATTACTTTAAAGTCTGCTATTTCACATTTTTATTCTTTTGATTTGAGTTTATTATTCCAGTTAGTGAATAATATTTTATTTTCAACTAAACAAAGAAAAAAGCTCGCTGCTTTAAAATTAGCAAAGTAAGAAAGCAATATCACACGTGTGATAAGCGATTTTGATTGCCAACGATATTTGTTGATATGTTTTCAAATTGCATCGGTTTTCATCGTTGGCGAATTGACCAGTAGGACATTGGCCAAGCGACTTAGGACGTTGGCGAATCGACCTGAGACGTTGGCGAACGAGTCGTTGGCGAAACGACTCGTTGGCGAAACGACCGCAATTCAAAATATTTATAATAATTATAGCACGCTTTTACTTGGTGTGAAAGCGAACTTGTTTTGCGTGGTTGGCTTGTAGAACGAGGAATATTCATTATAATTATTGCGTGCTTTTACTTGGTGTAAAGGCCAACTTGTTTTGCGTGGTTGGCTTATAGAATGAGGAATATTCATCATAATTATTGCGCGCTTTTACTTGGTGTAACAGCAAACTTGTTTTGCGTGGTTGGTTTATAGAACGAGGAATATTCATCATAATTATTGCGTGCATTTACTTGGTGTAAAGGCCAACTTGTTATGCGTGCTTTGCTTATTAAGGACGAGGTACATTCACAATAATTATAGCGCGCTGTTACTTGGTGTAAAAGCGAACTTGTTTTGCGCGGTTGGCTTACAGAACGAGGAATATTCAAGATGATTATTGCGTGCTTTTACTTGGTGTAACAGCAAACTTGTTTCGCGTGGTTGGCTTATAGAATGAGGAATATTCATCATAATTATTGCGTGCATTTACTTGGTGTAAAGGCCAACTTGTTTTGCGTGCTTTGCTTATTAAGGACGAGGTACATTCACAATAATTATAGCGCGCTATTACTTGGTGTAAAAGCGAACTTGTTTTGCGCGGTTGGCTTACAGAACGAGGAATATTCAAGATTATTATTGCGTGCTTTTACTTGGTGTAAAAGCGAACTTGTTTTTTGTGGTTGGCTTTCAAACGAGCAATATTCATAATAATTATTGCGCGCTATTACTTGGTGTAAAAGCGAACTTGTTTTGCGTGGTTGGCTTATAGAACGAGGAATTTTCATCATAATTATTGCGTGCTTTTACTTGGTGTGAAAACGAACTTGTTTTGCGTGGTTGGCTTATAGAACGAGGAATATTCATAATAATTATTGCGTGCTTTTACTTGGTGTAATAGCAAACTTGTTTTGCGTGGTTGGCTTATAGAACGAGGAATATTCATAATAATTATTGCGTGCATTTACTTGGTGTAAAGGCCAACTTGTTTTGCGTGCTTGGCTTATAGGACGAGGTACATTCACAATAATTATAGCGCGCTTTTACTTGGTGTAAAAGCGGACTTGTTTTGTGTGCTTGGCTTATAATATTCATAATAATTATAGCACGCTATTACTTGGTGTGAAAGCGAACTTGTTTTGCGTGGTTGGCTTATAGAACGAGGAATATTCATCATAATTATTGCGTGCTTTTACTTGGTGTAACAGCAAACTTGTTTTGCGTGGTTGGCTTATAGAACGAGGAATATTCATAATAATTATTGCGTGCATTTACTTGGTGTAAAGGCCAACTTGCTTTGCGTGCTTGGCTTATTAAGGACGAGGTACATTCACAATAATTATAGCGCGCTATTACTTGGTGTAAAAGCGAACTCGTTTTGCGTGGTTGGCTTACAGAACGTGGAATATTCATGATAATTATTGCGTGCTTTTACTTGGTGTAACAGCGAACTTGTTTTGCCTGGTTGGCTTACAGAACAAGGAATATTCATAATAATTATAGCGCGCTATTACTTGGTGTGAAAACGACGTGGTTGGCTTATAGAACGAGGAATATTCATCGTAATTACTGCGTGCTTTTACTTGGTGTAACAGCGAACTTGTTTTGTGTGGTTGGCTTATTAAACGAGGAATATTCATAATAATTATTGCATGCTTTTACTTGGTGTAAAAGCGAACTTGTTTTGCGTGGTAAGCTTATAGAACGAGGAATATTTACTGGGTTGCCGTATGGCAATCCCAGTCGGAAAGTGTTTTGCATTTGTTCGGTGTTTTTTTTTTTTTCTTCCGTGTCGGTAAAAGTCTTGCCTGTCACTCCCCTGGTAAGTGGTGGTGTGCATAGAGCCTTCTGCGCGTATTTTCATAGGATCGAGAGGGTAGTGGAACTGCGTAGATTTCTCTGGTGGCAGGCTAAGTTAATGATTCTACTGTGTCCAATGGCGTCGAAAGTGATGTAACGCGAATGGCGTTTTAGTGGATCCTTAAACAAAATATACCCTTATGGAGCTCAATAATGGAAAGTCAGTTGGATAAACTAGGCAGGCGGTGAAAAACCAACACCTGGAATCTCAAAAGCGAAGAGTAATGGACCTCGACAACAATCTATCGCCTGTCGAGTCGAAATCAAAGTGAGCTGCATTTCTTAAAATAATATTTACCAACTGTGCTGTTATGTAGAACACTGAAATCAAATGGAAAATTCTCTGGTAACTTATGGGTTCAACAAAGACAGAGAATGAATCGAACACCTTACGTGGATCTGTGATCAACTCTGCACAATCTTCAGGTAAAAAAACAAATAATTGGAAATGTGACAGCCAAGGATTATTGAAAGAAAGCTTGTCATCTATTTTGTGCTTCATTATTCAAGGAAAAGGTTCTTCATGTAAACGGTTTGATCCTGAAATTTAGTTTGTTGCAATATTGCGCATATTTGAAACGACTGAGTTTCTTCTCTTCACGCACGTAATGAAATAGGAAGGGGTTTTTGCCTCTAATAGCAAATATGTTGTTTGTTTCAAAAATTGTTCGCTGGAAAAGGTGGCCTTTATGAATTCATCATGTTTTATGATATGCGAGCGTAACTGGATAGTTTTAATGGCAATAGTAAAGCATTATCTTGTCAAAATGAGGTTAGCGTCTTTCTGGTGTGTTGAGTCAATTAAATCGTGAGTTTGTATTTGCCGTCTGCCGCGTAACCTTGATTTCCACTCTCAAAATTACCTCCAGAACCTACTTTTTGCGTAGAATAAGCTTTTAGAATGATGTTCTTATTTTGCATAAAGCAAGCTAACAAAATCTGTACCTTGCTGAGTTTGCATTTGTTAGCGTTAACAGTATTTTCGGTCCGATGCTTCTGTTTGATGAGGGGTATATTGTTTTGGTCTCCCAATTTGTTAGCGTTAACAGTATTTTCGGTCCGATGCTTCTGTTTGATGAGGGGTATATTGTTTTGGTCTCCCATCCAAACACTAACCCTGCAGGACAGGGATTAACTTCAGTGAACTTTGGTACTACAAAGCTGTCAGATGTTCAGAGGGCACGCTTAAACTTGTGGTGTAAAGAAGTTGTGAGGGAACTTGAAAATTATCAACATGTCAGCCCAGAAGACAATGTTTCTCGCTTCTCCTTTATTTGTTATTCTTCAGAGACTGGAATGTTGTAGTTCAATACCACACAATTCAGTGCCTTCTGATTTTCTGTAACACGTACCACGGGCAACCCAGTGTATGCTTCACGGAAGCATCTCCTTATAATAATTATTCCGTGCTTTTACTTGGTGTAAAAGCGAACTTGTTTTTTGTGGTTGGCTTGTAGAACGAGGAATAATCATTATAATTATTGCGTGCCTTTACTTGGTGTGAAAGGGAACTTTTTTTTTCACCAATAGAACCATTGGAATGACATAATTTTCTATTAGTACCGATCGTACCATTGGTACCAATAGACCATCGGAATTGCCCTGTAGGCTGTACCCAGCTAGATCACATGAGAAAATAATTTCACCAGTAGAACCATTGAAATGACATCATTTTCTATAGGTACCAATGGTACGATTGGTACCAATAGACCATCATAATTGGGAAAATAGTGAAAGTCCCCTTAATGAAATGCATATTCACCAACAGAACCATTGGAATGACATTCTTTTCTATTGGTACCAATCCTACCATTGGTACCAATGGACTATCGGAATTGACGAATTGTATCCGTTTGTGTATATTGGACAAAACTAAATTGTGACGCCGATGAACAATAAAGTAGCTGCTATTTCCAAAATGATGGAATTACCTGGTGATACATAACCTTGTCTTGGAGAGTAAATTTTTGACTCAGCAGAAACAATGGTCAACCCCGGGGTCAACCTCAAGAGTTTGGGCGATTGTGATCTTTGTTTTTGACTTTGCTCATTTATTGTCAAACTCTATAACACTTGACAGAAAAAGAAACTTACGAAAACCCGGTACCTTGCCATCATTTGACACAAAATTAATCACGGCGCCTGCTGAATTCCGGCGATGTCACTTTCGATTTTGCGATTAATTTGTGCAAGCAAAAGTACAATAACAAAATTGAACGTAGCAAAAATCTCCCAAAAATGTTTGTCGCTGATCGTAACTTTTTATATTCTATATTCACGGTTCAAAGTTAATGTTGTTTTCATGTCGTAAATATGTTATTCTCGAACGACCGTCCAGGAAACTTCCCTCTGCTCTTTCTAAAAACTGTGTATCAATTTACTTTTGCATCAACATTTGTTTTTGCATAAAGCAAGCTAACAAAATCTGTACCTTGCTGAGTTCGCATTGGTTAGCGTTAATAGTATTTTCGGTCCAATGCTCCTGTTTTACGAAGGGGTATATGTTTGAGGTCACCCATCCAGATACTAACCCCGCCGGACAGGGTTAACTTTAGTAAAAGTATTACAAAGCTGTCAGATGCTCAGAGGGCACGCTTAAACTTGAGGTGAAAGAAGATGTGAGGGAGCTTGAAAATTATCAACATGTCAGCCCAGAAGCCAATGTTTCTCACTTCCCATTTATTTTCTTCAATCTTTCTGGGTTCAGTACTTTGCTAGTAACCACATGTCTTCTAAGGCTATTTACCCAAGACTTCTATCATGGCACTACAATGATAGACAATACCAAATCAATATCGTGCACTGCTAGAGCTACATATTATGCAAGGACAACTTGAATCTCCTGGAAGACAACACACAGCTCAGTTGACATTTTATATGGAATAAATTGCTGTTTTACTTCACTACCACATGTAAGCAATGCGTGTCTAAAATTTCCAAAGAGGACAGGAATTTCTTCTTTCCGACAAATGATTAATTAATAGGCTGGTAGCCAGGTTTTAACCTCAGAAAAGGATCTGTTCGTCGTGCGAACGTGTGAGGACCTGTGAGCCAAAGGGCCTCTGCTGGTATGACTTCTGGGTGACCCCTTAAATGGTCTTAATGACCCCCCAACTTGAAAAAAAATTGTCTGGAACGCTGCACATACCACAGGCAACCCAGTGTACCCTCACGGAGGGTCTCGTTAAATTTAAAACAAGAACCCAATTCAAAGATTTTGGCATGAATTAAATGCTTAGGTTCATGCAATAAAAATATATAACTGCTTTAAAATCTGTCGTCTAATTGTTTTTGTCTGTGAGCTATGGTAATAACTGTTAATAGCTTGACTACAATGGATTTTTTGTAGTTTCCAGCACATTTCTGATTTGCTGGAATATTATTTTATAGGAGCAGGATAATTATGTATGTGTTGTGTATTTTCTGTTTCGAATCTACGTATAAACTATGTTGAAACCATTTTTATTTTTGGACACAAAAACCCCATAACATAGCCTTTACATATGCTACGTAAAGGTTCCATTTGACTAGATAAAACATAGCATTTCCTTTCAAAATATATACATGAGGCATACGTATAACATAGCCTTTGAATAAGGGTCCTGTATACAATTTATGTATATCATAACATACCATTTACATAAGGTCGTTAAATAGGATTTACATAGATTACACAGTGTCTGGTTCTACAAGGGAAGGTACAAGACATGACTGCCTGATTACCACTAGCGACCAATAACTTTATAGTTAAACAAAGTATTCAATGATCTTTGGTAGTTCTTTATACAGACAAGAAAATGATGCCTGTTTTTGTTGTGCATTTGACTGCTTAGAGTAAGAAGCTTAGTAAAGTCACTCCTGATAAATTTAAAAAGTTACCAATGGCTGAATTGCCTTAAAGGAACCAAAAGTTAAAACCATCAAGGAATAAAATTAACTGGTGGGAAAAGGCAGAGGAAAATCATGAAAAACTGGAATATCCTTGAAAAAAGCTGGAAATTAACCCATTGACACCTAAACCGGCCTCAACCGGCCGCGCGCGATGACCCCTGAAATACCTAAACCGGCCTCAACCGGCCGTACAAAATGGCGTCTTGATCGGAGTTGATCTTAGGCCTCTACCCAGTCTCCCTTAGGAAATCTAAATTTTCTGTTGTTATGGAGATTTAGTAGGATAATTGACCAATCATTTGCCGTGTTGTGAGCATATTTTGACAGCTGATAAGAGACCTCACAAGGGCTGGCTTTTTGCTCTTTCGACCGCGCGATCAAATTACGCGGAGACAACAGCCGATGCGCCCAATTACGCATCAAACGATGAGGATATTCATGCTTTTTTTTTCGGATTCGGAGGATCTAGGGATCTAAGGGATCTTTTATGGTTTTCCTGTAAGAGGAGGGGATACTAGAGACAACAATTTTGATTTAGATGACTTTAAAAGTGACGAAGAAGACGGTGAAAACCAAGCGACCGATGATAAACATGAAGCTCGCTGGAATGATCAGGTCGATAATATTCAAATTCCAGATTTCGTGGCAGCTACTGCTCTTTATTTCGTTTTAGATAATCGTAATGAATTAAATATTTTTCTTAGTTTTCATAGAAGATGATCCATGGGAATTAATGGTAAACGAAACGAGTAGGTATGCCTGTCAAAAACTCTTAAAATCCCCGAGCGCATTGCCCTTTTTTCATCGAGTAAGCCGCGCAGAATTAAAGGCCTTCGTAGCAATTAACGTCATAATGGGCATTGATTAGCTCCCGAATTTAGCTTTATATTGATCAACCGATGGATTTTTTGCAAATAACAAGTTTTTTTTTTCCTAAAACAAATTTGTAATCGAAGGAATTTTCGCCTTCGGTATACCTCGGAAGATCGGTATCCTCAACAAATAAATCAATCCGATCGTGCGTTTATATTCTGCAAATGCGAGAAAACTTCCAGCTATTTTCTCTGTTGTTTTTCTTGTGTTGTGTAAGTTATCTTTCAGTCAAAGTTTTCGAAAGAGCATTTTTGTACACAATTTGACCTTGTTTGTTCTCTCATGAAACATGATAGTGATCAATTAACTAAATTAATCTTGCGGTTTTGTGTATTTTGACAAGCAGAAAACACGTGGTGAAATTTTGTTCGGCAGTGGCTTTTTTTCCCTTTTTTTTGCACTTATACCTGCAAGAAAACAAAGCGATTGGAATAAATTTCAAACAATTTTTATCCATTGAGTGGTTAGACTTAACTGTAAATTGCATAAGGCATATTTTGAGTTATAATAAATATTTTTCAAGCGCTTTGTTTAGTTAGCGATCAAAAACTTTCTTGATTGCTTAACGCGCGCTGCTTCGAAAAATTCTACCTTTACATTTTCAGTTGAGCCTTAGGACGTGTTTTGAATCACTTTTTAGCAATATTTTTACATCATCTGGAAGTTCACTGTTTCTTCTTCAAGGTGAACTTAATTCTAGAACTCAGTATCTTGTGTACATTTACTGCGCATATGGTTTATTTTTAACGCTCGCTTTCCAATGCAAAACCTCGAAAATTTCCCAAGTTATCTTGCCCAACAAAACAGCGCACGCGAATGAATCATTGGGTTAATACATGATCTTCACATCCTTTCATTTAATAGCATGCAGGAATGTCTAGAAAAATCTAGAAAACAGCATTTGTAACAAGCTGGAAAAATCTGGAAAAACCTGATTTGATCCCAGATTATGATTTCTGGAATAAAGCTGGCAATTTCTTCCCTAATTAGCATGTTTCATTAACATTCGCTCGCAAGGCCCCATACCGAAAAAGTCGCCGTCCAAGTAAAATAATTATCGAAACAAAGTAAGACATATTTTTCTAAAAATGGTTGTGGTAGTCCTTTATTGTGACAAATTTTCGCAATTTTCGATTTTTTTATCTTGCACGGTCTTAGGTGAAAATTGCTGAGAGGCGCTCTTCAATGTTCCTTTCAAGGAGGTGAAACTCAAACTATAAACCAACGATATTATAGAAAACATACTGTAACTGACACAATGGTAAATTTTAAAAGTGTAATGCTAAACCGACATGATCAACTTGTTTGTTGAGTTTGGCCGGTTTCATCTGCTCAATATGGAAGCTCTCCCTGTTTTTGAGTTCAACTTGATAGAAAGAGGTAGCATTTTCACTAAATTCTAAGCAAGAAACATCGCAATTATCCTGACAATGTTTACACAAACTAAGATGCTTGAAAATATGATAATTTTTATCCCAGAAAAGGTGCTCATTTACACGTGTGTAGAAATGCCTGTTATGCACGTTATTTTCCTTGCCAAATTTTTTAACCTTCTCTTGCACAAAGTTCAATTTCCACTATGGAAGACCAAATATGTTCTTGGTCAATTTATGACAGCTGATGACATGCATCACAGGTCAACTTGCCGGTTTTCAAAATGCAGGTGTTTGTCTGCAAGCGTTTCCTTCTTGTCTCGCCCCATTTTTCATAACTCTAAAAATTTTAATTTCATGTGGTTATCCACTGCCAAGTCTTTTGGTAAAACATTATCTAGTGGGAAATAACTTTCTAACACAAATCATTTATACCTACGCAAACAAAGTGGATCGAGATCGGGAACGAACAAATAAACAAAGCCACAATAAGCCAATGGATTTAACATAGTAAATTGATATTATTTACACTTGCTGAACAATAAAAACTATGGTAAATAGCTGATACATGAAGAAACATGCTTGCGAACTAAAAGGCAAAGAAATTACCAACAAAACGAGTAAAATGACTTCAAATTGTAAACAAACTAAACAATGTCATAATCCAAGAACTATTATATGAAGCATGGATTTGAAAAAAGCAAGAGCTTCAAATTACATATTGCACAATAATCCCACAATAGTACATTGAAACTAGTAATTGTGAAATAATGGTAACAAACGGATCATTTGGAATCAAATGCAATTAAAAGGATACAAAGCAGGAGACAAAAATACAGCAATTACTCATTGGAAAACAGCAAAAATATTCAAGGTGCAAATCACATGCTGTGCCAGACTAAAGGTCAACATAGATAAATAAAGCTAGACAATAGCAAATGACATTTTGCAATCACTGCTAAGAACTAAAATCAAGAACAGAAAGCTATATGTAGTAACTAAACTAAAGGCTAGGCATAAATAAAGAAATAGGAAAATACTGATAACATACCAAATGTTATTGATATTACTTCACACCTCAGAAGACTTGGAAAATGACTTGTCTTTAAGACTGACACTCTTCAGATAAATTAACTGAACCGACTGAACTTACTTCAAGTAAATGGTAGCCAATTTACAATGGATTTTAGGAAAATAGAAAACTAACTAAAAACCAAATAAGGCTAGGGGGTAAATCTACTACCCACTAATACAGGATTTACCTAAGGGAAGAAGGAGTTTACCACTCCTACACAACAGGAATTAGGTAAGAGAAATGTGTGGGGATAACACAACTACACAAGCAAAAATATGAGGAAATTGAGTAATTATGGGTAAACAAGCAAATAATAGTAATTAGGATAATGAAAAGAAGTTGAAAATAATTGGAATAAAAATAAACACAAAATGAACACAAGTGACCTAGTCACTGTCTCACAGTTCAATCAAACGACAGACAAATAACTTATTACAGGTACACCCAGCGAGCTAATATCACTTAATACCTTGCAATGTTCCTTTTTAAAACCTTTTGAGCAGGAATAATGAATCTGGCTGAAAAAATTATTTACGGGATAAATAATACTGGTGGATCATTTGGATGCCTCATTTGCAACTAATCATGAGTGACTGTGAGCACTTCAGAAAATAAACTTGTAAGGAATTCTGACAAAAAGTAACGCAAAATTAATCAGAACTGGTTTATTACACATAAATTATTACTTGTTCATGTTATAAAGAAACGAGAAACAGTGAGCAACTTACCAAAATGGATGCTAATCGACGCGAGGTCCTTGAAAACAAGAAATGACTCTGCAAAATATGATTTAATGTGGTTATCCATGCATTATCGAATCTTGTAGGAAAACTTTTAACTTTCATAACAAAAATCACTTGCGTAGTATACAAAAAAAGTACCCCATTTCTCTACCGACTTTTGTCCCAGAGCCACTCTATACTCTATCCTAATCTAACTGATTGGTTTCTAAACATGAAAGCTTGAGGCTTATTACTTGCAGGATTGTCATAGCCTAGGTAATATTAATAAGCCCCTTTGTTTGTGATGAATATACCGGTATATTCTAAATAATAAAGATAATTTGAACACCTGGAATATAGACCGTATTCCTAAATAGCGGTCAAGAAATTATTCTTTTGTCTTTGTGCTAATCATCATAACTAGCCTCACTTTGGAACAAAAATTCTTTTGAATTTTGCTCATGTTTACGAGGCTAGTTACAATGATTAGCATAAAGACAAAAGAATAATTACTTTACCGGCATTTATGAATACGGTCTATACTAAACAAACAAACAAAATAATAGTATAATAAATAAACAAACACGCAGTATTCTTATAATTGCTTCAACCAGTGAAATCATGAACTTCAACCTGAGACACACGAAGACATGTCTTCCATGAAATTTTCAGTCTGGCTGAAAAATCTGCGTAATCAGGCCGAAAAGAAAAGGTATCTACCAAAAACTAGTTGAAAAGTCGCCAAGCTGACTGCATTAATTTTCGTGCAAATCATTTATGTCTTGTCACCTTGCTTTTAAGAAATTTATGGTTGGAAATTAAAAGTCATATCACCACCGACCAGTATAAACTGTAAAAACGTCAGGTATTAAAATTTACAGTATGTACATGTTGCCCTATTTCCCAGACACTTACACTTTACGATTCTGCGTGTATTTCGTTGTAAAAACGAAGCAAATTTGAACGATACGTTCCAAACACTTATCAATTAGTCAGCTTGCGTTTGTTCTTTAGGTAAGAAGATTCAAATTTTCGTTGAAGTATACTAAGTAAAATCTGTTTCTTATTACAAGCGACTTATACCTTTTCATTTTCAAAAGCGGTCTGTTAGGTTAATTTTACCTTTTTTTTCGACACACGTCAAGCTACAAGGTATGTTTTTGAAGATATAAGAAGTTTCCGTTTGCAGTTTTGTATCTGCTTGCAAAAAGATCTCCAAAAATAGTTCAACTGACTATAATACTACACATAATTTCGCCAGCCAGCTAAATTTCTGTTCGATGTGAGCAACGCTGTTTACGCAAAATATTGAAATAATTTCCTTCGAGCAAATTAACAAAATTGGCATTTAAGTATAGCAAAAATTACAGAAATAATTTAACAAACCTTTAACACGAATAACCCAAGGATTGCAATAGCTTCGAAGAACACAAAATGGGGAATACTATATACATCACAGTTTTGGAGAATATCAGCTGTTCAAAAGTAGTGCGGGCAGATGTAGGCGTGCGGTTATGCGCATGCCTATCACCACAAGCCAGCACAGTGGGACAAAATTGCCTTCCCACAAGATTAACGGCCAACGTTTGTATAAACGTAATCTTTCCTTCTACTTGTACATGTTCATTGCCGTGACTGTAACATCTTCACTTCCCACGGCCTGCTCCCGTCTGACCTTGTAGCTCAGTCGGTAGAGCGGCGGAGACCTAACCCGAAGGTCGTGGGTTCAATTCCCACACTGGTCAGAGTTTTTCTCTGTCCTTGTGTGAGCCCATTTCCATCTGTAGGGCTAACGCTCACATGGTTTATATGGGATTGAAATCTAGCACTTCACATTACAGTCTATTCAGTTAACTCTGTTTAAAATATAAGTGCTACACGGCCAACGTTTGTATAAACGTAACCTTTCCTTGTATTTCGTGAAGAGTTTCTGAAGATATTGTTATGCGTATGCCGCGCTATTTTTCGACTTTGGCGCAAAAATGTTACACATGTAATTTATTCTTATTCTTCGATATTTTTCAACTAAATGCAAACTTATAATGTTGATTTTCTTCACCACGGTTGGAACCACGAGTGCAACTATTTGTGCTAAAAATTTTAAGAGAATGGCGTTGTTATTGCAAACCATAACTCGATCGAATCCACCTCGGACAGGGATAAATTCTGGCTGGGATTCCAAGCGTAAAACTAATAAATCGTATCTCATCTATTCATAGACATAGCCACTGTTGCTTTCCGACTTTCTGTTTGTTTAGTGGTAGGAATTTACTTCAGAACACAACCAACGAATTTGCCGCGTAAAGTAACCATTACTGAAGGTATCATATTACTTTCCGGTAAATTAGTAATACAGGCTGAGAGGGCTGCTCCTAATGCACCTTTCTGTCAAGTCTGAGAAAAATCGGGTGCAAACTACTTAAGTTTTTTTTTTTTTTTTTTTTCAAAAAAATGGTTCAAATGCTGGGTGACCCAGGCCTTAATTTTACTTGAGCCACAACATCTCTAAGGACATGCAACTAATTGCTATCGAAACAATATTTTCCAACAGACTCTATCCGTAAGGCAGGTAAGGCCAGGGAAGCTTTTTTTAAATTTCAAAAGGCATGACAATTGATCCCAACGGTCTTAATATCCGCCAAGAAACGTATAAGATTTCAGTTTATTATTTACAGTCTTTTCAGTTATTTTCCCGTTACTCTTAGCATTTGAATTCAAATTTGTTGTAACTACCATATTTTATCACATTTTTTCAGTATTACGTCAACGTCCACTTACTATATATGTGTACAGAAAAGCAATCCAATGTAAACTTTCATTGTACCTGAAGAAGGCTATTTTCGCCAGCCGAAAGATAGTACACTACTAAAATCAAATCTACGCTGTACCGGCTCTTGCTTAAAATATTTGTCTTCTATATAGCGCATAAATGGGGGTACCCCCGACCGTGCTTTAAAGCGAGTAGACATTAATAAGCGTTTGTTATGGCTAAAACTGATTGAGTGCATTCATGGTCATTTGCTTTGTGACTTGCTCAATTTTGAACCTAAGCGGATTCAAAAGTTAAAACCTTCTTCCTTCAGGAACAATTCAAGATATATCGTTTACTTACTTTCTCTATGGTTAAGGAAAGAATGGAGGGAAGTATGTACAGTTGGATCACACAAGAAACAAACAATTATTACCTTGCAACGGCAGACAAATAACTTATTACATCCGGCAAGCTAATATTACTAAATACCTTGCAATGTTCCTCTTGAAAACCTTCTGAGCAGGAATACTGAATACGGCTGAAAAAAAGTTAAGGGATAAATAATACCGGTGGATCATTTAGATGCATCATTTGCAACTGATCATGAGTGACAGTGGTCACTTCAGAAAATAAATATGTAGGGAATTCTTAGTCACTAACTTGATCCAAACTGGGTAAAGAGAAAACAAAAAGTAACGCAAAATTCATCAGAACTGGTTTATCACACATAAATTACTTGTTTGTGTTATTAAGAAACGAGTAACTGCAGTGAGCAACTTACCAAAATGGATCTAATCGATGCGAGGTCCTCGACAACAAGAAATGACTCTGCAAAATTTGATGATTTAATGTGGTTATCCATGCAATATCGAATCTTGTAGGAAAACGTTTAACTTTCATTACACAAATCATTTATGCCTAGTATGCAAAAAGAGTGGAACTGGAGCGGAAAGCTGAAAAGTTCTCAAGAGAACGGAGCGAGGTGAGATGACTGTTCATGATTGCTCGGAACAACTCACAAAATACATGGTTTCGTTCGGCGAGGTTCAAAGTTGTAATGAGAACGCATACATGTACATTATACGAGGCTCTGGTCTTGCTTAGCTTTAACTAAGACTTTAAAGCGAATAGACATTACGGGTTTGTTATGCCTAAAACTAATTGAATGCATTCTTAATCGTCATTTGCTTTGTGGCACCCTCAATTTTGAATCAAAGCGGATTCAAAAACTAAAAACCCTCTCTATTCAGGAAGAATTCAAGACACATCATTTACTAACTTTCTCGATGTGCAAGAAAAGAACGGAGGGCAGTATATAGTTCGATCACACAAGAAACAAATAATTTAGCACCGTGACCCCTCAAGCTAATTGTTACCCATTACCTT
>NC_090890.1:48320702-48338202 GCF_036669925.1 Montipora capricornis | reverse complement strand
GATGATTACCAATTCGCACTTGTGGGAAAATCGACCACCCAAGCTTTTGTCTACTCCCTTTGTCCTTTTGTCCTTTGCCTAGTCTCTTCTAGTTCTTTTACAGGCTTTCGACCAAGGCGATGTTTATGTTTCAATAATTTTTTTTTAATTCCAGCAAAGGAATGGATTTAGTGTATCATGTATCATATGATCGTGGTGCACGTGAAGCTACCATCGGTTTTATCAGCACTTTTTTGTCAGGTCGAGCACATCGAGTTCTTGATCTGGCTCAATCACCACTATGGTCGGGGGCCGGGTGGAAGCGGAATAAGGAATGATGAATAATCGGTCTTAAAAAAGAAAATGAATAAGGTCAAGAAGTATGATTATTTTATGACTAGCTCCGTGGCGGGCACATCTGAACCAAAACCCGCGCTGTGATTGGCTACCCGAGCTGGCAAGATGGAGCTCAGGATTTCTCGCTTGGTCCCGCAAGATCAAAGATCATTTTTTGGTGTTTTATCCCATATAATAAATCCTTTATTGACCAACCTTGTTTGGTCAAGATGGCTGGATATTAACCAAGTGTTTGTGGACCTCAACGATGTTGCTACTGTGGGTACTGTTCACATGTCCATATAGTAGGAACAATGGTCAGCGGTCAGCTTGCAACGTACCTAAATGATTCGTAAAGTATTTACCACAATATGGCGGCCGTAAGTTCTCCAAGATTGGCAAATCTGTGGACAAATCACGTACAGTGTTTTCATCTTTCCACTTTTCTTTCCCACATAAGAATTTTGAAGCGCCCTCTCTGCACTGCCACTGATTTTAATCCTATTTTAAGTCAAGAATCCTTACCAGGCTTCAACGAAATTCGACCAACTCACGTTGTTCCAGCCATAGAAAAACTGTATAATCAGTTTGAAAATGATTTTGGGCAGTTTGTGAGAAAGTTGAAAGGTAATTGGTAGTTTAAGAAATTCAAAGTCTTTATTTCTTTTCTTGTATTCTTTGAGTTTTTATACAAGAGACGCATTTATCCGTCTGGACGAACTTGGGTATTGAGCCGAAAATTTATGACAGGAGACATTTGACAATTGGCTAATTTTTAATTTTGTCTAATTAAAACCCATAATTTGGTAGCTCTTATGGGTGAATGAAAATTCATGCCATGTCCAGAAGACAGCATCTTGGTACCTCTTAAGGGTGACCCGAAAACACTGACCCCCCGGTCCATGGAGCCCCCCCACGGACCAGGTCCATGGACTGCCTTACGGACCGGTCCACGGACTGTCTCTATCTACGGACTGTCTCTACGGACCACCCCAAAAAACACAGAATTAAAAATAAATAACAACTGAAATTTGTTTATACTGGTTGTATGGATAGACCACTCTTGCGAATAATTGAAAATGATTGACTCATTGTCCAAGTTTGAGAGCTGTGGTATTCCTTTCTTCCGTTTTAGAGCATTGAACTTTTTGTCCAATCTTAGACAGGCGCTCTTTCAATTTTGACGATTTTACCTCAATGGTAGAGCAAGTGTGATTCAGGTCGAGAGGTGACAAGGTTTCCTGAAGTCGACCGCCTGTCTGAGAAATTGGACAAAAAGTTCAACGCTCTAAAACGGAAGAAAGGAATACCACAGCTCTCAAACTTAGACCACTCTTGCCGGTGAAACCTCAGCCGTTATGCTCCGCAAATCGGATTAAGGCTCAGGTGTTGCCTTTTCCTTCGCTGTTGACCGGAGTGCTTCGAAACTAAGTTCTTCCGCCATTTGTTTGTTTTGTGTGTGAGTGTGTGTGTGTGTGTATGTGTGTGTGTGGAATAAAAATACATTTAAAAAAAAAATAAATAAAAAAAAGTTCCTCTGCCATTTTGTTCAGGACAGAGAGATCGTGAAGCCTGGGCAAGTTCACAAACCCCCGCAAAGGATTCCTGTCCACAGCGAAGGAAGGGGCAATATGTGATTAATAGACTTTGTGCCTGAGCCTTAGTCTGTTGAATTTGCGGAGCGTTACGGCTGAGATTTCGTCGACACAAGTGACACAAGTGGTCTATCCAGACAACTGGTAAGTTTTAGTTATTTTCATTTCTATGTTGTTTTAGGGTGGTCCGTATAGGGGGTTTCCGTAAGGGTAGTCTGTAGACCGGGCAGTGAGGCAGTCCGTGGACCCAGTCCGTAGAGGGTTCCATGGACCGGGGGTCAGTGTTTTCGGGTCACCCAACCGCATCTGCTTAAGAGAGGTAACCGTTAATAGAGATCAAAGTACAGTTAACAAATCGAAAGTGGTTCGGCGTTGTCTGTACTCTTATCAACAACGATATTCGTCATCACAGTGATCAAGAACATTTTGACCACTGTGATGACGAATATCATTGTCGATAAGAGTACAGCCAATGCTGAACCACTCTCGATTTGTTTTTTACCACAATATTCAACGCCAAAGAAAGTTTTTATTTCAGAGCGTGACCAAAATCAAAACACGAAGAAAGAGCAAGAGTTGTCTATAACTTTCTCGCAATATGATTGGTTTATTTCCCAAAATGGGTGTTCGTGATTGGCTATTACATTGCGTGACAAATTAACGCAAGCATGAAGCATACAGCGTTGTCTAGACTCTTATCGACAAAGGAAAATTAGCCAATCAGATTGCAAGATTACAAGCAATTGGGGTAAAATAAATAATTATTGGAAGCAAATTGATAAGTGACTGCTTAATAGAGGGCCGCTTAATTAGTAGAGGTTTGACTGTAGTCTGAGCAAGTCTGAGCATCATGGTAAAGCAGGGAACTAAAAACAGGATAGTCAGGATGGCTCAACCTCGTTCCCAGGGTTCTCTACCCTGGGATTGAGGTTGTGGACGACTCAGTGATCATCAACCATACCTTCCTACCTCTGCGACTGAGGTTCAACTCTCGGGCCCGAGGCCGCATGTGGGCTGAGTTTCAGTTGCTCTCAATCTGACTCTGAGGATTTTTCTCCAGGTTTTCCTCCCTCATCAAAATCGACTCTCAGTCAATTACATCCAGCAGTGAGTGGATGGGATAATTAACCTCTGGTATCCTTCTGTTTCATTTAACTGAATAAATAAAGTTGCTATTATTATTATTGTAATTATTGTTATCATCATCATCATCATCATCATCATCATCATCATCATCATCATTATTATTATTATTAATTGTTATTACTACCTCGTGGTTTTCATAGTGGTGTAGTAAAGTTAAGGAAAGCGTCACGTGCAGTACACTCAAATGGTTCACTGCTGCTTAGAAAAAGTAATATCTGAAAAGAGTATCCCAAAAAAAACAAATATTAACTCTTAATATATGAGAGCTTGCCAGACCTTTGGAGACAGGTATAATGTTACCCAACATGACCAGTTGAACTACATGTATAAGTTGATAAATACATACATACATACTTAATTGACCGCTCCCCATAATAGGGGCTTTTCAGGGCCAATGAAACACAACGAAACGACGGAACAGAATAACAACAATAATTGGTAAGAATCCCAACTGGCCGGAGGCAAACCAGTTGGCTATTTACAAGTGCAGCTGAGAAGTGGAACCAGGGACTACCAGGATCAAATTCAACGAGTGATCAGAGCAGGTCTTGAACCCGGGATCTCTGGATCTCAGGGCAAGCACCCTAACCACTGGGCCACACTGCCTCCTAAATAGATAAATTACTCACCTGGAAGTATTGTTGCTTAACATTGGTTTTGTTAATTGAAACTCACTCAAATATGGCATGTTTTCAGACATTGATAACAAGGAAACATATGATAAACCTTGGACAACAATTATTGAACCACTGGAAAAGATAGGAAGTCGGTTAAGTTATGCTTGGCAAGTGACATCACATTTAAATGGAGTTCGCAACAGCCCAGAATTGAGGATTGCCTTTGAAAAGGTAGGGAGTTAACAATGGAAACAGGTTGCAAACATTGAAGTACACATTTGCTGTAGCTCCAGAAATAAATTATTGAAAAAAGGGTTCACAAGTTCTTCAACAATGAGTTTAACATTTGGAATACTGAAAACACATGGAACTCCCCGCTACTCAAACAGAACGCCCAACAACCAAAGCTTCAAGCAATTGTCTCGCACACAACTTAGGCGCATGTAACAGCAAATGCTTGCACAAAGGACTGATACTTTCCCCCACGCTCAAGAACAACGCTTCAATGCTGCAATGCTAAGTGGCCACACTACAACGTTGCACAACAGATAACATGTCCCCAAAGAACACTAAAATGCTAGAGACTATTGCTCCTTGTTGTAAACTATGTTAAATAAGATTTAACTGTATTTAGTACAGCTAACTAATAAGTAATTGATTACTACATGCCCATGCAACTAATTAATAGTTTTATACAGTCATGTAGCTTCTGATCAGTATTAATTTTAAAAACAGATACTTGGGTTAAATTAGATTAGTTATGCTTATAAGGTCAATTTGAAAGATTGATGACCTTGGTGCTGCCTTTAGTCTCTGGAAAGGAAAATACTGCTATACATCTTATTTATTCACATCACTACTGATATATGTGCTTCCCATTTTCTTCTATGTGCATTGTTTCTGATCAAAAGTTATGTTGACATCTGGTAATAAAAACTGGCCTTACTTCAGACACTCCTGGATATCTCCTCACTCCTTTAGTTTGTTGAGAAAAGGTAAGGGCAATTGAAAGCAGTCGGGCAAAAAAGACAAATTCATTTAATACACATGTAGTTAATATCTTTGAAGGTCGTACACACTCACATGTACCAAAAAACTGTAACTTGAGATCTTAAACTTAATTTTCTGTGTGTTAAGAAAACAAGAAACATGTTGTTAATTGGCCACTGCAATGTTATAGTCCTGTGCTCTTTACATGCTTTTGCTGGACTAAAATTAATACTGTGCTAACTTGTTATAATTAATATTAAACTTTCTTTAATAGGTTCAACCACTAGTTGTCAAAGCCTCCATGAAAACAAAGCAAAGTGCTCCTTTGTATGATGCACTCATGGTAAGGCTATAGAATGTGTTGGATAAAATATCAATATATCTGTCATAGACATTTAGGACCGACTCACAAACATTCTTATTCAACTGACCCTTGCAAAACAAATCTGGAATATTCTGGTTATTTCCAGAATTTTTCTTAGAATATGAAAGAAAATATTTCTAGAAATTCCTAGAATTTACCAGTTTCCTTTTCTGGAAAATTCTAGAAAATTCTAGAATGTTAAATGAAACATGCTAATGAGTTAATGAGGAAAGAAATTGCCAGCTTTATTCCAGAAATCATAATCTGGGATCAAATCAGGTTTTTTCCAGCTTTTTCCAGTTTGTTACAAATTCTGCTTTCTGGATTTTTCTAGAAAATTCCTGCAAGCTATTAAATGAAAGCATGTGAAGATTATGTATTAATTTCCAGCTTTTTTCAAGGATATTCCAGTTTTTCATGATTTTCCTCTGCCTTTTCCAACCACTTAATTTTATTCCTTGAAGGCAATTCAACCATTCGTAACTTTTTAAATTTATCACAAGTAACTTTACTAAGCTTCTTATTCTAAGCAGTCAATTATGCACAACAAAAACAGGCATCATGTTTTAGCTAGTCAAATGGAACCTTTACATAGCATACATGTATGTAAAAGCTATGTTATGGGGTTTTTGGGTCTCTCACGTGTTATCCAAGATGGCGGAAGATGACAAGAAGCAAGATTTGAAAGATACTGGAGTTCAGTGAACGGATTAAGTGCTGACTTGTAGTGTGTAATTTTCGAGAGTAATACATCATGTTCCTTTTGGAATAAGGCCGATTATGAGACTCAGAGAGCATCAAACAAGGTAATCCTTTCATTGGTTTTTCTCACAATCTATACTTGTATTGAATACATCGGAATAAAAGCTTTCTTTTTCATTTCTCCGTGTACAGAGTGCTTTTATTTTCAAAGTTTGGAGCCTTTAAAGGACATTGCGTAAGCTAAGTAAAGTATTAACTCGAAAGATATCACATTCACATTCATAAGCTATATTTCAGAGAGCTATGTGACCTTTAAATAGTATTGCAATATTAATGGCATTTGCTTTACACAGACTGAACTATGTAATGTAGCAAGTTATATAGTTAGTGTATTACATAGCACGTAAGGAGCAGTAAATAGCCTTTATATAGCTCAACATAGTTATATGATAAACTTTACATAGCCTTCACATATGTCTGGTTCTACAAGGGAATTTTCTTCTTAAATTTTATACATAATAAGAAACTGCATGCTAAAGATTTCTTTAACTTTTTATCTGAAAAGAGTTAAATTTATAGAATAAACTAAAAATTTGTTTCATTTGAGAAATGTTAAAATTGTTAACAAGCTGTAGACAATCGTTTAGTTCCAGTTTCCTGCAAGAAATGAAGACTGAAAAAAACTGTCATTTTCTGGCAGCACCTAATAGATGTATCAAATTCAAGCTATTTCCAGCTTTTGAAAGAACCCAAACCTTGCAAAAACTGGAAAACAATTTCTGGAATAAAAGCTGGAATTTGATTCTGGAATAAAGCTGTCACATTCTAGAAATTTCCAGAAATTTCCAGAACTTAACAGAAAGCTTGAAATTCATTTTGCAAGGGGATACATGTACCTGAGTTCTCCATTCATATACAATGCAAATTTTATGAATTTCTTAAAGACAGTAAGATTAACAATTAATAAAGTAACATCATGATGACATTTCCATGACTTCTTTTCACCATTGTCCAAAATCAGAAACCCATAAGGGTTGAAACGTGTAACGCGCGTTCACAGCTTCCGAATATTCAGTGCGAACTGATTGGTTGAATGTTTCAGTGCTAAGTACCATATTTGGAAACCCCTCGTTTCTGTTGTTCCAAATATGGTAGTTAGCAAATTGAACATTCAGAAGCTTGTTTCCCAGCACACAAGGGGCCGTTACACGTTTCAACCCTTATGGGTTTCTGCCAAAATTTAATGAACAAAATTAATGCTAGTACTATGTGTCAAATATACTTTATACTGAAAAATGGGGATTAATGTATGCATGAAAAATAATGAAAGTGAAAAAAGTAAACAAGAACTATCAGACAAAATAATGTAGTTAGCCTGTCAGTGTTAAGTTCTGGGCTTTTCTTTTGGATTAGAGAAAATTAGATACTAACCTAAAGCAAATTAAGAATGTCAACTGGTTATTAAGGGCTACAAACAGATAATTCAATCTTCACATTTGTAAAATTAATCATTGATATTTTTTGATTATCTGTAACAGCTCAGTGCATGTAAAAAATTAATTGTAACTGAAGGGGGTCATTCTTTTCAAGTACGTACACATGCAGCAGCAAGCTTTGGAATAGCCTTCCTTTGAATGTGTGAAAAAGGACACTATTGGCACCTTTAACCCTTTCACTCCTGTAAGTGCCACACGGACTTATAGATTTTACTCTGTCTAACACCAGATGATTTTACTCGTCATTGGTGAACCCCTCAGGAGTGAAATGGTTAAGGCTGGTCTAAAAAAAAAAAAATTTAACTTGGTATTTTAATTAAACTTGTAAGATTGTATCAATAAAAAACAATTAGTTTTTAACTTTGAATTTTTTTCTCTCTTTATTTGTGTCTTCCCTACATGGTCTTAAATTTTAACTTTGACTACTTACTTACCAGTACTTACTCAGTTTAAGGGCCTTAATTTACTTAATCAGTATGTGATTAATAATTGGTCACTTGCATACTTATCATTTCATTTTAATGAGTTTCTTTTTACACATTCCATTTTAATTTTAGCCAGTGTTTTCCTTCCTTGTTCCCTTCCTTCCTCCCTCTCTCCATCCCTCCCTCCCGCTTTCCCTCCCTCCCTTCATCCCTCCCTCCCTTCATCTCTCCCTCCCTTTTTCCCTCCATCCCTCCCTCCCTCCCTTTTTCCCTCCATCCCTCCCTCCATCTCTCCCTCCCTCCACCCTCCCTCCACCCTCCCTCCCTCCCTCCCTTCCTTCTTTCCTTATTTACTTTGAACGAAAATGTTGTCTTCTAATGGACAGCTTTTCTCAGAGTTTTCCTTCCTCCCTCCCTCCCTCCCTCCCTCCCTTCCTTCTTTGCTTATTTACTTTGAATGAAAATGTTGTCTTCTAATGGAGAGCTTTTTACTGCTGGAATCAGTGAATAATGTACAGTAGAACCGACTGTGGGCCGTCTGATGGCCGACAGTCGGCTAACAGTCGGCCGACAGACAGTCAACTGTTGGCCAACAGTCGGCCGACGGACGGCCGACAGTCGACCGACAGTTGGCCGACAGGTTTTTTGGGGAGCTCTTCTTCACAATTACCGAAAAATCAAATACATGAAAATAGAATTGGTGCATCTTACAAACTTTGAATGAAAATCTTTTCTTTTTAAGTTAATGGAGAGCATTTTACTTTTTGAATCAGTGAATTATGCACAGTAGAACCAAAGATATGGCCTTTTTCAGTGTTTGCCGTGACGCCACACTGAATCTGTAAAGCAAACGAGGTTCGAGTGTCATTGAAGTGTGTCATTGGTGAAGAAGCGATCGATTCAGAGTTCGCCCGCTGTTTCAACCTGTTGGTTGTGTATCTTAGTAATTTGTGTGCTATGTGAAGGTTTCATTTTGTGGTATGCTGTAACATTTGCATTTATTATGAATTTGGGGATTTCAGTTTAAAGTGTCCCCAATTAGACTAGACACTTAAATAATTTAAAAGTTACTTAAAGTTTCCTTTTTGTACCCAATGCCACAATTAAGTGAAAGTATGGCAATGAATAATAACAAAGGCATATACAGCTGTATATGCGTACGCATATATACTCGTGTATGGTACATACATGGTATGCGTATGTAAAGTTTGTCTTTGAGCTGCACTGTAGTACTGTAATACTTACTGACACACTTACGCACCAAGTAGTTACACACTTAATACCTACGCACTTACTTATACTTCCGCATTTTCTTTAATACTTGTGCAATTAATTACTTACTTACACTCTGTCTTACTTGTACTTTCTTACTTGTAATTACTTGTAATTGTATTTGTACTTTCTTGTACTTACTTGAACTTGTACTTTATTTACTTAATTGCTTTATACTTGTATTTACTTACAGTACAGCCCAAAAATAATACATGTGCAAGAAGTGGTGCAAGAACATGCAAGGTGGCGCAAGAAGTGAAAATACCATGTTTTTGCGGTTGACCTGCAAGAACATTCAAAGTGCAGGAAGTTGGAAAGCTTGCTGCAAGAAGCTGCAAGAAGTTTCGAACCTAACCGCAAGACGGAAAAAGTGCATGAAATTTAATAGCGAGTTCCACTGTAATAATTTTCAGCTCGCACCCACGTTGTTTGTTCAAAGAGCTGATCACAAATTATTGTTTTCCAAAACATAAATTGCTTCCAAAAGCAAGGGATATAATAATCAGTGCTTTCTTTTTGGGAAACATTAATTTTGATGGCCGTGGAATCAGACCTCGATGTTTGTTCATACCCAGTTTGTTGCATGCCGTATTTCACACACTTTCTTAACGAAAGGCAAGAGAGCATGAATGTTTCGAAGCACTACTTTCAGGAAAAGAATTCCTTCAATCTCACTATTAATTACCAACAAGTAGGCCCACAAGCATACACTGTACTAGTAACAAAACACTTCTAAATAATGAACGTTTGAATCTGTTGTAGATTGAACGTGTAACAATTTGCATATGATGTGTCACAAGGAGCCGCTAGAAGCCGCAAGAAGGTGCTAGCTTGCAGAAGCAAAAATAAGTTCTTGTGCGAGCATGATTTTTGGGCTGTACTGTACTTACTTATACTTACTTGCGTACTTGTACTTGCCTGTACTTACTTAACATTTGTCTTTTTTGTGGAAAGAAGGTTGAAAAAAACCATTATGGCCTTGATGAAGGACAGGAACGGGTGGTAACTACTTTACTAAGATCAGCCCGGCATGGAGGAGTGGGATTGAAAGGAGAGCTGAGTGAACGATTCAGTGCTGTGCAATTGAAGCTTGCAGAGCTATCAAACAAATTCAGGTGATCATTGCATATTAAAATTGAATGACTTCTCAGGGTTGAATCTAGAACATTCAGGAAGAAGATGGGCTGAAAGAAGAGTGGCAAGCTTAAGATTTTAATCTGCTAAAACAGGGGTCTCATTAGAAACTGTTAACTGGCGGTATATACTGCCGTCTATGTGGTGAGAAGTTTTCTTCTCACCCCTGGCTACTCTTGCTTAAATTTTCTCTCAAATGCTTGTAAAAGACAAGATTGCCCACCACTTAATTGATTAGCCCAGGCACCTACTTCAAATTAAAGTTGTTGAAATCCCTGCTAAAACCCTTCCATTTTAAGATATCAACATCTTTGGAAGTTGATAAAGAAGGGTGTAGCCCACCTATCCTGTCAAACTCCACCCATGCTCCTGACAGAGTGCTCTCTGGTGGTTAAATTCATGCGCTACTTGAACTATTATGCATGTGGCCACAGTTGTTCAAATGATGGATACCTGGTCCAGTATCTGCCATGTAAATCACTATCCAGTGGATAAGCCATAGCAAAACCATATTGGGCTATCCAATCATGGATAGTGATTTATAAGCAGTGGTGGATAGCATTATCCACCTTTTGAACAACTGGGGCCTGATGACAATGATATAAAGTACAGTATAATCATTGGCTGGAGAAATTAAAGCTCTATCAATTTTCTCTGCTCAGGAAAATAATTAGCATTGTCCCTCCCTGGTCCGAGTTGTCCAAATGATGGATAAGCACTATCTGCCGGATAAATAAATGACTATCCAATGGTTAGGTCATAGGTTTTAAAATTGCGCTATCCACTATATAAATAGTGATTTATCCGGTGGATAGCGTTATCCACCTTTTGAACAACCACTGGGCTGGTTGGTAATTACAACAAAACTTGGGGTGGCTTTGTTCATTGTACATACATGTACATGGTTGCCAAGCCCAAACATGGCTGCTTCACCAAAATGAAGATATAATGGTGGTTTAACTTGAATGCATGCAAGTCATGTCTCCTTGGTTCAACGTTTTTTTAAACTGCTTCAATTTCATTTTCTTTTGTTCCACACCTCAGTGAAATGACATAATATTGTAATAATATTTGGCATCAGAAAATAGAAAAGGTTTAATGTGATCCAGGAGAACTTCCAAGCACAGCACTTAATTAGCCATGTTCTTAGTCATGTTTGGTATGGTATGCTCAAAGATAATTATGCAATCAGATGGTAGACTGGGTTTGGAATATTCAGCTTTTAAGGTAACACTGTTATACATTTTTTTTGCAGATTTTAAATTGTTCAAATAACTTTAGAATTTCTTTAGGGAATCTGTTTTGTGATTCTTTTTGTCACTATAATTTCTGATCTTTTAGTAACAATGTGTTGGATGCTACAAAGGCCTTTTCAATTGTGTTGACTGATCCACAGGATGTTGTGGGGCTGCCTGAGTCACTTTTAAAGTTAACAGCTGAAGCAGCTGCTACTGATGATGCTTCAAATCTTGAAGGTTCCAGGTATTTTTTTCACACCTGTCTAAATAGTACTTCTGTCATCAATTTCAGAGGTCACCAAAAGTATACATCAGAGGCTTAGAAGTATTGTTTATACCTTGTCATAGAAGTAAACCACGTCGTATTCGTATGATTCAACTTGATTTATTTATTAATTGCACATAGCATATTTGACCCGACTCGAGAATAATACTACAACTATCTTCTCCTATTACATATAATCATGTGCTTATAGTGTCAATCAAAGGTAATCAAATGTCAAATTGAATGTACTGTTCAGTTGTACGTATCCAACAAAAGGAATAATGTAAAGCAAACCGTAAAGTTACGCGACATACCTTCTTCACTGTTGCATGTAGGTAACTGCTTCAGGGTGCAAAGAAAGTCAGCTTTAAAGCTTCCCTTTCGGCAAGCCTGTGGCTAGCATCTTCTATCCTGAGAGTCATTTTGATTAGTCCCAAAAAAGTTTCACAAGCAGTATTTATTTATTTATATACACATTTTAATGAAATAATTGTTAAAGATTAAACCAATAGTTAATTAATTAGCTGCCTTTAATATTTTTACTTGATAATCATATTTAGTATATACTAAAACAGTGGATAGCATTGAACACGCACGCTGATTGGCTACTCAAACTCCGTATATCCTTTGCTATTCACCTCCGAGCAATTCATGTTGAATTTGCATGCAAAAATGTTGTAATCTTTGCAGATTGAAATAAATGAGTTAAAATCATCTTTTTTTAGTATAAATTATACTAAAACAACTATTCACCTCAGTGTTCAATTGGCTAGTGGTGAATATTTACCTCACCACTTCGCTCCTCTGTAAATATCCACCACTAGCCACCTCCACTTCGGTGAATAGTTGTCAAATATAAGCCAGCTCATCGAGCCACCCTGCACTAAATTAAGGTGGCTCAGATGGTTGAGCACTGGGCTGCCATGCGGGTGGTTGTGAGCTCGACTCCAGCCGGACCACCAATCAGGGTTTTAGAATAACTGAGGAGAAAGTGCTGGCTTTAAACTTATTTTGCAATTATACATCTGCAAAAGGTTAGACTTCAAAGTGTTCTTTGATAAGGACTTTCAACCATAGGCCCTGCCTCTCAACCTTTACTATTAATCAACACTTTGGGATCACAGTGAAAGAACCCACACACTGTTTATGAAGTGTAGTGGGGGTGCCAGTCAGTCTGTGGTTTTTTAGTGCGATTTGAACAGCAAGTCAGTAATTTCTGTGATATTACAAAGCTAAGAGCTGCTAAACTTTGCTGTTTCTCTTAAAATGTCATGATACTAAAATTATGCAAGCAAGTTTGCAGACAATCTGTTTTCCTGCAAGTGATGGTCATACACTGTATTTTGTGTTCTTTTCTAGTGAACCAATCGACACTTCTTCCGGACCTTGGAAATTAACTTTAGATTTGCCTTGTTTTGAACCTTTCATGAAATACAGGTGAGTTTGAAATTAATTTGATCATTTTAGACCTTTTATGAAATACAGGTGAGTTGTTTAGGGCCACCTGTTGACTGAAACCAAGTCGTGTAGCACAGAAACCTCTGCCGTGCCATACAACAGTAGCATGGCTTCAAACATGGTTTCAAACATGGTGCTATTGCCAAGTTAAAGTCAAATTTGATTTGGTCAGTTGATTTCGACGTGGCAGTAGCACAACGTTTGAGATGGGCCTTTATATAATAGATGCTCCTGAGTCAGCACAGTTGTAACACCCTTATGTGTAGGCCGAGAGTGTCAGAGCTTACATATCGAGTTTATGTGCAAAACAACTTACCGTACAATCACCCTTTTATTCTCTTTCATTGAACAGTAACTGTCAAGTGCATGACCACATACAAATGAACTGGTTATTTTATTTTATTCAATAGGTTTCTGTAGCGATAAATTTGATTAATTTGTAATTTCCGTTTTTTGTTGAGGCAGTGCTCATTGTTTCTTTTGTGATATAAGAAATTGATAATGTTTAGCCTTTTAGTTTGGAGCACGTTTTTCTCGGAGTTATGCGCCGATCAAATCGAAACTTCAACATCCCCCCCCCCCCCCCCCTCCTCCCCGGGCAAAGCCCGGGCATTTGACTATCTTATGTGCTCGGAGAGTGGGGAATTTGGAAAATTGAACCGGAAGTTTCAGGATTTTTTTTCGGGCGCCGAAGTCGCTAACAGCTATAAAACACGTGTTTGGATGAGATGGAAGAGTTTACAGGAAGAGATATAGCATTTGTGAGCGATTGGCTTAAAAAAGATCTTCAAAAGTTGTCTTCAAAGGAATTTTGGCTGGCTGTACGTAACTCGTCTTTGTCATACTATAGAGTGAATACAATATCGTACGTTTTCACACCCTCCATTTCATTGTTAAAGCTCTGAAAGCTGTACGGTTCTGTTAGAGGTAATCAACAGACACTGAACAATTTAAAATACATGCAGTCGTAAACGCCCTAGGATCTGTTGTTAATAAGTATACAGTTCCCTCTTCAAACAACCTTTGCCGTGTTTCGGAGTTATACTTGCTTATACTTGCTTATTGACATTGTGCGACTTAATTCAATTTTCAAGTCACTTTTCATAGTTTCAATAATAATATTGTGTTTTTGTAGTAGCTCAAGTCTGGTAAAAACAGCATCATCATATGAAGGGTAACGAAATATGTGTCAGCATGTTTGTACACAAGCTTTATTAAGACGACAGGAGCCGATGACGATTGTTCTTTAGTAGGGTATGAGAGACAAATCCAACGATAGGGTAGGGCATTTGAACACCGTTTTGGTCCGTGGGGGCAGGAATTTGAACGATCCAGTCTTCAAAAGTTCAAATGCCAGGGCTTTGCCCGGGGTTTGAAGGGGGTGGGGAATGTTGAAGTACGCGTATTTTGGAGCAGGACTTTTTATCTATTAATTTTTGGAGTTTCAACGCTTACATTAGATGTACGTGCCCATATGCATTTTCTTATTTCTCTTTAGTTTTTGATTTTTAGATTTTCTCATTCCTTGGTAGCTTATTTCTAATTTAGACTAACCATTTTTCTTCCTTAAGTTTTTACCGAATTGGATTAGAGAGGGGCTCTACACCTAGGTTTTAGAAATTGAATAAATCTGTAATCGAGTACGAGTTTGGTTGAACTAGCGAATTAAATTGCATGTCAATGGGCTTGTTTCAAGAAGAAAACTGTAGTTATAGTGGGAGATTTAAATCTAGGCAGACTACGTCCAGGATCTAAAGGACCTAGAAGAAATCAATGACTTACACTACCTTATATAAACGGGGGCACCCAACGATAATCTTCGGTGAAATATGTGTTCGGGAGAGTCAAACTGTTCTAATAATTTCAGTTCTACGTTGCCAAACAGCTACAGATTTCTTTACTAACACATCAACGAAAAGATTCGCAACCCGGGGAAAGTAGTCCCTTACGTTTTCGGAAGGGATATTTTTGCAACTTTTTGGAACTTAAAAAAGTCACCAGTTTTGGATGAGCAAATGGTTCGGTTGGAAGTTCTTAGAAGGTAACGTTCAGCTGGCAATTTCTGAAATGAAGAAATCATTCTCTAAAATGGCGAAATCACAGGAAAAGTTAATAAGCATACACGGAAGACCTTAGTTTACTGGAAAACGAAAACTAACGACTTTGAAAAAGTCAACAAAGACCTACTTGAGCCGCCTTGCATTTTGGCAAGTTGGAGAAATTTTCGACGACTTAGATGATGCCTATGACTTCTGGAGAGGTCTTTTTGATAGCATTGCAAATAAACATGCTCCTATGAAAAAGAAGCGAGTTCGTGAAAAGATGTTATGCTTTATGACTATTAAATGAATGGAAAGCGCCTGTAAGAAACAAGAGAAAGTATGCCATCCAATTTGCAAAAGACCGCACGCCAGAAAACTTTGAACTAAAATAGAAATATCGAAATAATGCTACTCGTGAACGAAGGAAAGCTCTTACTGCTTATTGGACGGTGTAAAAAGTCTGAAGAAATGAAGTGCAAACCATGCGCGTTCCTCGATACATTCCGACCCTTTGTAAATAACAAACCTTAATTTAAAGATGCTCATTCGATATTCCTTACACTCATCAGTGGGGTGTGGTTCAGAAGTCAATGGATTAGCAGTCTCCACACATCCACTTAAAAACTATGTCCCCTTTTACCCATTGTGAGTGAGACTTAATAGATTTTACGCTGTCTAGTGCCAGATGATTTTATTCATGAGTCATCAATGGGGGTCTCTTTGTAATGGAGACCCTGGGAACGAGGTTGGATCGGTGACAACAATTGAAAGTTAGAGCGGTTTTCAATTAGTTGTCGAAAGTAATTAGATAATTACTTTGGTTTATGATTACTTCACTCAGTGATTGGTTCGAAGTTCTCGCGCCATTTTTTCAACCAATCAGAAGTGAAACCAAAACCAATCGTGGCTCACGCGTGCACATTTTCCCGCGATTTGTGTCGGCTACGTGTAATTACTTCGAGTTTTGATTGGTTTGCCGGATTTTCTCAGTCCTTTTTGATTGGCCAAAGTAATTACTTTGGTTTTGGTTTTACGACACTCAATTGAACCTCGCTCTAACAGAAACATAATAGGACATTTGCATGATGACGCCATTTGACTACAAGTACCAGAATCCTTCAGGTTTTGCTTGTCTCATGCTAGATTAGAGCTATTGCTATTTTTACCCGACTGGGAATCCAAAATTTAAATAACAAAAGAAAAACAAACTGAATTCTGGTAGTTGTAGTCAAATGACGGCATCGTGAGAGTTGTCTATTAAGAACGCCAACTCAGTCTCAGAACTGGCAGGAGGCAAGCAGCTGGCTGTTTACGAAGCATGGTAGAGTTGAATCCGGGACAATCGGAAGCAAATACAAATCGGAAGTTAAAACGGGATTTGAACCCGGGGCAACCGCATGCAAACTCAATACCCCAACCACTGAACCACGCCATCTCAAACTTGAATCTGTCTTAATTTCAAACAGTGAAAACAGAGTTCTGCGGGAAAAAATGTACTTGGCTTATGTTACGAGAGCGTCAAATGGTGACATTAACAACTCTGATATCATTGAGGAAATTCGTCAGTTAAGGTACTTGTTAGATGTATTTACTGATTGAAAAAAAGTGCGTGGAAACTGATGGCCATTATAAGTTTTCTATAAGCTCCAGGAAGTTGCATAAGAACTTTGTCCTGTCACGATAAAATCAGTATAAACCTCGAAGTAGCGCTTGTATAATATTTTTAATGCAGACTTTTGTTAGTAATTATGCCTTTCTAAGGCAATACAGTAACACTTACTATGCTTTTCTTATCACAGACAAGAAAAAGCCAGCCTTCTAGGGTTCAAGAACTATGCTTTTTTGTCCCTTGAATCAAAAATGGCTGGAAGCCCCACAGAAGTTTGGAAAATGATCGCTGACTTGCATAGCAAAATTAAACCAGCAGCTGAATCAGAATTACAAGCTCTTCAGGTTAGTCAAGGCAAGGATTTCAACTTGTGATTCAATTGACTGGAGTAGAGTCTCTTTTAGGACTGGCACTGTCTAGGATACAATCTTTCCTCTCTGTTCAATCCTCTGTCAATTTATGGCCACTCTTGAGCAGCAAGCGGTGGCAACTTTTGCAGAAAAGTGTTAGAAATAATACTCAAAAATGAACACAATGGGATGAAAAGTAGTTTGCAGTGCAGAAGTATTTTTGGCCGCCATCTTGAATTTGTGAAGCAGAGGAAGTTTGGTGAGAGGGGTAGGTCAAAAGCGGGAGAGGTGACATCCATCCAACAGGGCGACTCGATAGGGACAAGACGCCTGCAGGCTGCAGGCTAGATGAAAAGTGTCCAGGGCAAAAAAGTCCTTTTTTTTTTTTTTGCAGTTTAACCATTTTCCTCTGACAATGAAACTTCATATGCAATGTAGATTTTACTCTCTCTCTAATGCAAGACGATTTTGCTCGCCAATCG
>NC_090890.1:48288202-48315702 GCF_036669925.1 Montipora capricornis | reverse complement strand
GATTGGCCAAGCCACCTCAGGGAGCAGATAAACCGTACTTTTCAGTTCAGAAACTGTCATGGCAAGTTATTTTGTTCTTTTTTATGTATCCATGAAAATAACCATGGGGCAGTTTCGGTCTAGGGAAAGCGGTTACACACAAAAACGTCCTTACCCGCGAGCAAACGCTATTTACTAATGGGTTAAAAGGGCTAGTGTAACCACAGCTAATATTACAGTGGATTTCACAAAACTTTTGACTGGTGGTCTGCGAAGTTCGTTGTAAATTCTCAAAGTTCGCTTCCAACTTGGGAATTTTATTGCGTAGCTGTCAATCAAACTTAGGAATTTCGCGCCAAACTTCGTGGGAATGTGGCGAAGTTTGTTGCGGTTACCCCACAGTAGTCCTTTCCATAGAACACTCATCACAAAAATACATTGTCTGCGCAAGCTGCTAAATACTGGATAAGTCTATTTTCATTTTCAAGAGTCGGTGATTCCTGTGGAATATCGCTAAATTTCTTGAAAGATTCAAATAAACCAAGATCTTGCGTTATAAAGCTGCGGCTGATCGATTCACGTGACCGGACATTTTCGGGCAAACGAACGTCAATATCTACCAGTTTGTTTTGTATTTCACTGTTGTAAATGCTGGATTGGTAGTTACACAAAACTCCATATAAATACTCTCATCGTCAGCACGCGCTGACCGAGTGTTATCTCCACCTTTGTTGTCTTCGATATACCCTCTGCAAACGAAAATATCAACAATTTTGCCATTTGATTGACAGCTACATAATGAAATTCCTAAGTTCGAAGCGAATTGTCGATATCCAGCACGGTTCATTCGGCAACATAGGTCAAAAGTCAAACGTTCAAAGTTCAAAGTTTATTTAGAGCTCAACATTTTATTGTCTCTCTTTAGTTTGGTCATGGTCTTCAACACATGCTAACGACTGTTCCTTACTCATTTGCTGCGGGAATTAATAATGTTGAATGGGACGCAGTAAGTTAGTAAATTAAGATATTTTTCTTTGCAAATACCGAACTTTGTACATAAACGAAGTTTTCTGCTGATAAAACGCGGGACATTTCATAGACTGACTATATGGAGTGGAGTAAAGTGAAGTGAGATACAATCCACTGCCCATACTATTTAGGGTAGGGTTTTTCGGGACTATTTCGGGACAATTCGGGACTCGACACGACTTTTCGGGAGCACTCGGATTTTTCCGAGCATCCTCGAAGCACAATCGATAAAAAGAAACATTTCTTCAGTTACTATACTGTAAGGGATTTTGTCATTATCAAATCTGTCTCAGGGAACCTCCATTCCTGGAAAAGAATAGCTTTAAACCTGAGGAAATCGCGTTTGCAATCAACTTTGTTAAATTTTCTTTCAAAAATGTGTTTGCATCAGAAAAAAATTAACTTAAGAATCGCTATTTCCACTTTCAAATTTCTAGTGTACCGCCATCTTAAATAATTATGACACGTCACGGTTTGCACTGTTTCTCTGTCACCAAGAGCTTTTGTATAACAACTGCAACACGTCACAATTATTCAAGATGGCGACGCCTGGCAAATTAGAAAACTAAAAATAAGGAATTTTGGATTCATTTATTTCGGATACGAATTCTTTCTTTGAAAAAATGTAAACACATTTGCTTGTAAACAGTATTTTCTGTGGTTTGAAGTTTTATTATATGGCAAGCAATTCTCAGGCGTAACAGAGCACTCTGATTGGCTGTTTTTTGGTCGGGATTTTACAGTGCGGACCATTACCATGGAAACGACCCGTTTCCGCATTTTTTCTCTTTCCCAGGAATTCAAGTTGAGCGAAACACAAAAGTTTTCAAAAAGCGGAATTTAATTTTTTTCATCACAACAGTACAGTTTTAGCAAGCGGAATTTAGTTTTACATGTAAAAGGTTACCGTTCAAGGTTCGCTGATGGAAGACGAAGATTACAGACATTCACCAAGCGGAGAAGTGTCCGATCGCTCAAAGAAACGATGCCAAATAACAAATAACTTACTAACCTCACTTGCTTGGGACCGTAGTGCATGAGAGTGAACATTGGCTCTCGGTCGTTTTTGTACGGACCTCGCTGCGCACGGTCCGTACTGCCACGACCTCGGGGCAATATTTCCCAGTACGGCTCTCCCTCTCGGTTAGTGAGAGGTCAATGTGTTTTTTAAAGTGAAGATACCATTTGAGGAAACAACGGATGTCCCTGTCCAGAGCAAGACTAGGCAATAACACTCCTAATCTTTTTCAACAACGAATGGAGTCCTGTAACATCCAATACAGTAGTTATTTCTAGAAAAGACTGTAACACGGGTCCATGTGCATGAAATAAGAGGCTGTAAAAACAGCGGGACATTTGAAAAAAGGGCCTTGGTTGTATAAAGCAGGTACACCGAGCGAGCCCGGAAATTTGGAAAGGTTCTAAAATTTCGCACAAGTATGTTGCTCCGTATCGCTTCAGGTAGAATTACCATCTCAATTCATGGAAAACTGGCTGTATGATAAAACCACGATTGAGATGATCAGCGGTCATTATCAAACAGGGGAAAGTCTGCCGGATGAACTCTTCCAACAAATTTACAAAGGTAAGAAAGGACGGATAAATATCAGAATTTGTTATGTTTAAAACTACCATAATGGAAGCAGTTTACCTCTACCGTCCCGTTACAGTATCGATACATTGTATTTTGCGTCTGTTTTGCGTGATTTTTATGGGCAGAAAATCGAGGACTAAAGAAACTAAATCGGAGAAAAGAAATGAAGGCTAAAATTAAAGATATGAGCAAGCAAAACGTCACGAAATGGGCCCGTGCAAAGCAGAAACCTTACAGAGCCTGAACGTTGGGTGTACTGTCCTTTGAATGTCACAGGAGGGGACATCGATGATTTGACAGTCTGTTTTGCTTGAGGATGACAGGTTTTCTTTTTTTCTTCACGAGCTCGAAGGTTTATGGGTGGTTCACAGATGTTACGCCAGTTGTACTTCGCTGCACTTGATATGGTAGTACATACAAGGTAAGAAATGTGGATTACAAGTCCGCAGAATTAGGAAGGGGTGGGGAGGTTGGGGAGAAGGGGGTGTGCGGTTTACCCAATGTTCGAGAATTTTGTTCTGTGTGCATTTGATTGTCTTGTCCTAGGTGTCTATGCATCGATTTTAACCGTGGAGTATTGCGCACTTTTAATCACTTTGTTTAATCACATACTTAACAGTAATCCTGGGTTCAGAGCAAGATCTGTGCAACTGCATTCAAATCCAACTCCCTGACTAGAGTGCAATTCGAGGTGTAAATCTCAATGTTCGATTATAGAAGCGAGTTCTTTCAAGCAGTAGTACTTTCCTTTGATAATTTGTTTTTGGAAAGTTCATTGACTATAGACCATATCAGCTTACTCAATGTTGCACTCAATTCAACCCTTTAAGAATAAAACGCTTTGTTCCAGGAATTTCCATAATATTTAAATGTAAATACATGGTGATGCAAATACAATACACAAAGAATCTTAACCCCGGGAGATTTGAATTGGGTACAAAATTGAGTTAGCCGATTTGGTGTATTCAAATCAACGCTCTAAGTAGAGCGCGTTTCCTCAAGTTCGTTGAGTATTCTTATAGTAAAAGAGCAAGAAAAAGAACAACTTAAAATCTTACTTCTTGTTGAAAACATGGTTTGCTAATTCACGGGTTACTTCAAAGGAGATTGCAACTTCAACCTCGTTTTCAGGAGACCCTGGGAACGAGGTTGTTGCAGCTAAGCCTTGTGCTAACTGGCCTCGCGAGCATGAGCACTAACACAACATACCTAACCCAAAACCTGTACCAATTACTCACTCCCATTCGCTGTGCAACTTAACGTTAACCTAGAAATTACTTTTAAACAACACAATTCAAAGCTTTATGACAAAAACAAGTCTGTCTTTCGAGCATACATGGTTTAGGTTACACACAAGAGAGAGAAACTTTGAAAGAATGTTAGGCTGAACGGTTTTCAAAAACCCCAATTGCAATCCATTTTTGACCTTTCTTCAATCTTGACTATCTCTGTCAGTTTTGTATTTGCTGTTTTATTCAAACCTTTCTTCATAGCCTGCGTAGCAAGCGTTTCCGTGGGGTTTCCGTGCAAATTTCGATGTTTTGGCCCCGCGAAAATTGCACGAAAACCCCACGGAAACGCTTGCTACGCAGGCTATTTTCTTCAGTGCTGGATTTGGTTGCCATTTCCCGTTCCCTGAATTCCTAAATTTCACCTATGACGTAGCCCCATTTAACTTATCGTAAATTAGTATCTTTTTTTTTCTCACAAAAGGCGCTACTAGTAATGTTATGCTTATCCTTGCTTCGCTTGTGATGGCCAGGCTCAAGTAGTGAACAAATAAGGGGAGCTTAAGGACGGTGCCTACTAATTCAAAGTATATTTTGCCCCCGGTTTATGATTATGCAGGAAATATAGATCTTGACAAGTGTCACATTGAAATCCAAAAAGAAAATTGTGGGGAAACCACGCATTTTTTCCAAGATAATTCATGAATAGTATGCGGAGGCAGTGTGGCCACCAGTGTTAGGGCGCTTGCCCTTGAGATCCGGAGATCCCGGGTTCAAGACCCGCTCTGACCACTTTTGTTGTTGTTCTGTTCTGTCCTTTCGTTGTGTTTCATTGGCCCTGAAAAGCCCCTATGGGGAGCGGTCAATTAAGTATGTATTGTATTGTATTGTATAGTATTTGTAAAATGCTTTAAAATACAAAGCGTTGTATGGCGTTCTTTCTCAAATCGAAGCTAAATTATCTCTCAAAAATGCATGGTTACCCCCAGTTTTCTTTTTGGATACCAAGAGTACTTACTAAGATCTACTTTCTCCGGATAGGTTTAAACCGGGCAAAATATACTGCCTGTATTAGTGAGCATCACCGATAGGAAACTCGAGTATCTCGAAATGCGCAGAACGTATGCGCAATAATAATAGTAGGCACCGTCCTTAATTGCCCTATTATATTTTATCGACAGCTCCGAACCTTGGCGCGTTGTTCAGAAGACAGAATCTCAAGTGATACACAGTTCTTAAACCTCTAAAAGAGGACAGGTTTCCTTGCTCGTTCTTGCACATCTTTTCTGCTGGATATGCTGCCGGGTTATTATTCATACAAGTGGGCTGAAGTAAGTTTTGAGTGCAAAGCTCTGGTTATCTTTAAGTGATGTTTCAATCAAATTTGGTTGGAAATGCTTCAATTCACCTGGCGCCGCTGTCATAAAGAAATTATAAACGCGTTTAGGTTGCCCTATTGTTCCGACTCAAAGATCTTTTGTTTGATAAACCAAGCAGTGGAACCATTGCGAGGTTGCACAAAAAGTGCTTGGTTTATGCTACGTCAATTTCTACTACAGATTTTAGTGACCATGATTATGTATACTTTTAATCGACATGTATCTTACATATACAATCGTAATTGCCATTTAGTTTTAGCTCTCTTACAACATAGGGATTTTTAGTTTAGGCGTATAATAGTATGTAATTTAAGGGATCTTATCTTATTTGTAAACACACGACCCCATAAGCTTACAGCTTTAAACATTATCGTGTTTAAATAAAGGTATATCTATCTATCTATCTATGAATGGGGTCTATTGCGCCATTGGTCTTATGCTCCACTCGCCACCCTCGCAAAACTTTGTTTCCTTGGAGACCCACACTTTGACTGGACAGTTCGGTAGTCGATAGTAGAATAATTCGTGACACGTTTATTGGCCGTTACATCGCTTCATTATAGCATTTTCCATCTCTTTTTTCAGCTCATGTCAGCTGATGCATTCAGTGCCTTTGAGGAAGTTGGACTTGATAACAGGAGCGCTTTACGTAAAGTGGGAAGAAGGTTTGTAATTCCTTTCAAGGCTTTAATATACCAACGGCCGGTTATCTGTTAATCATTCAGCTGCGCTTTGACTGAGAAGATTATACACGAGCCTTGATATCCCTTTTTGCAGGTTTCGCGATACCGTGTTGGCCAGCGGCGGGGCGCGTCATCCACTTGACGTTTTTCAGGACTTCCGTGGGAGACCTCCATCTTCGAACGCACTTTTGAAAAGTTACGGGATTGCGTGACGTAGGCAGTCACACAAGTGTCACACTGATTTGGTGGAAAGGAAAGCCAAGTACTGATTGGGTTCAATATTGGATTTCTTATACCACCATGTATATTAAAAAAATGTTATTGGAGACAGGCGCACAAGTAACGTAGAGAGGGACGTCAAGTGATGAACTATTTGGCTAGACGTGACAGTACGGAAGAAAATACTTGTAACGGTGTTTTTACGATGTCTCGTGGCATATAAATAGAGTAAACGCGGAGGCCCAGCAAAGACCGCAGACTCTCACTTCTCCCACTCTTCAGAGTCAAGGCTTGATTCGGAAGTTGACCTCCGCTCAGGTTGTGGTAACGTCATTGTCACCTAAAACAGTCCTTCTCGGGATTAATCACCCGGACGATCGTACTTCACTGACTGATATGACTCCTGGGTTCAGACCATTAACGAGGGGATGAACTTTTAGCGTGCTTGCTTTTACCTACAGCAATGAAATTCTATAATATTCAACATTCTTTTGAAAATTTCTAAAAATAAAAAATGGGCTTGATCATCTTTTTTGAGTAGTCTATTTCAAACTACTTTTTCATGGCAAAAATGGGGTCTGAACGCAGCTATCACGTCTCTCGTTGACTGCTTCAAAAAATTATGGGCACCAAAATAAGGATAATGGAAACAATGGAGCCTGATCCTAATAAACACAACAGAACTTCATTCCTTCTTCACCGTTTCAATAAAATTCAGAGGTAATCATTCCCTTTTCTCTGTCGGTTTGCTCCTTCCATAAGAGGAGCCTGAAGCTTTAACACGTTGGCAAAGTCATGAATCGTAGAGACCACTCTTTTTTACGATCCATGGCGAAGTCAAACAATTAACACTATGCAAAAACTCCCCTTTCCTCAAGTTTCTCATGCAATGATCGCTTGCAGCTCGCCACCATTACCTAACTATGTGGTTGTTTTCTTGACAAGTGTTGATGACAGACGCAGTTGTTATCAACTCAATTTAGTCGTTGCAAGCCGGCTGCAATAAAGCCTATTTTTCGGGAAGAAAAATTGAATACTGGCTCAAGGCTGGGGTTAACAAAAATTAACGACTATGACTTGTAGGTCCAAGAAAAGAAACCACTAAGCTTAGCAAAAAGCTACTGTGCCGTAGCGCTGCCCACTAAAGAATCAGGACGTTTAAGCAGGCCACGTGTTTTAAGCCGCAGACGGCAACCGGAAGTGCGCTGTTTTCCCTTTGAACTTGTATTACCACCACAACCTTTCCTTTTCGGCCAGTGCGATCGCTTTTGGACGCAGCTGGCCCTTCGCTGCTTTCTGCTACCGACCTTGCCTCCCGGTACGGCATTGAGCGAGAGATTTGTCGGCCCCTAAACCATGTGACAAATCCCACGCCTACTCACAGCTCCAAACCGCCCTTGTCAATATAGCATTAGAATTCGCTAACTTAAATATTCAAGGGAAAAGTCGTTTTCTCTCTCATGTGGTAAGCACTGTAGTCGCAGATTACAAAGTGTGCGCACGCGCCCTGCGAAATGTAACATACATACGTACATTAACTTTATTTCATCTCGAATTTCAGAATAACTACAGGAGCTAATGTCTTCGAGACATAACATTTGCAGCTAAAATACATAGCATAGACAGATACATACTAAATGCATGATATTTAAAGATATATTCACTAAAAAGAAAAGCCACTGTACAAAATGCGGCCTTGGATTCTCTTTTAAAACCAGTAAACTCATAGGTACGGATAAAATCAGGTAGCGCATTCCGCAACTTAGCTGATACCTAAGAAAAGAAAACTAAGACCATAACTGGTTGTTCTAGGTTTATTGAGGGACAGATGTAATTTCCGCGAAGATCATGTATAAGAAGAGGACGGGCCGGGAGAGAAAACATATTTTTCATATAAGCAGGAAAACCCTTTTTATGTCCAAAAAATACAAACAAACATATTTTTATAAAGTAATATGAGGAAATTTGGAATGCGGTTATTGCAGAGAGATGTAGAGTTTGACTTTAGTAATAAGAGGACACGTAATCTGCAAATATAAATCTTGTTATTCTCTTATTTACATTATACCGTTTCTTTGACACGAGGATTACAGCGAAATGAAAGCACAACTTTCTCGCGAATTTTGTATCATAAAAACTTGTAAAGAAATCAAAAGTCTAGGTTAACAGCACACACCAGGCCTACTCCTAAGTATATGACAGGAAGTGTTTTCCTCTGGCCGCGCTTCAGCCATTCGATGAGGGCCAGTCTCGTGCTTCTTAAGTTGCCTCGCTCATGCCCAAAAAGAATTCTGGGTAATTCTTACATTCCATGACAAGGGAACACTCCCGATTCTCATTATATATTTTTTTCATAAGTAACGGACCACCCAGTCCTACCACCAAATACTGCATCGATTGAAGTTTTTAGCTTTCAAAACTTGCCCAAATTGTATCGGTAGGTCCTGGAATTCGTACACAGAAAGGCCAGAGAAACAACTTCACTTGTGAATTGCCATGTTTACAACAGAGCATTTTAGGCGTCCCAGTCTGCATGAAACTATCTCTCACCTCTGTCTCGAGAAGACCAGACACGCACGCACGGTTCTTACGTTACGTTTATGCCTGTAGAATCGAGAACTGAAATGCCAATAGCCCTTTTCACGGTTAGTTTTTCTTATTTGCATTACAACTTAATCTAGCATGTGTGTGACGCAATTTCGGGCTATTTTGTAGTTTTAACCCGAAATTGCCTCTCATCCACGTTAGATTACATTGTAATGCAAATGAGAAAACTAATCGTGAAAAGGGCCATTGCTGGTTAAGACAAGCATGTTAGTTTTTTCGGTAGGCTAGTTATCGGAGAGCCAGAAGATTTACGCATGCGCTGACGGAATGTCATCTCCATTGGAGATGAGTTTTAAAATCTGAGAGACAATACTGTGCTAGAATGCGAAATGTTCACTTCTGGTTGCCGTCGGTCGAGTGCTTAGATTCCCTCAGAAACTACTCGACACTTTACCCGAGACAATCAGACAGGAAACCATTGGTTTCCAGCGTCTGAACATGGAGACTTGGAAACGAAAAACATGCCAATTTTTGTCTTGCACAAAGGCAAAACAAACTTTCGTCAGGTGCAATCGGCTTCATACAAAAGCATGCAGGACGGATAAGCGCGCTGCAAAGAAAACTCGCCCAAAATAACGCCCTCTCGTGAATACGATAAACTGGGGACAATCTGCATTGCCTACCAACGATTCACCATGGCGCGTTCGATACTCAACTGATAAATGACACCACCAATGATTGTTTTTAGTGTCTAAAATTTTAATATGCTAAATGTGTTAGATTTCCATTTACAGCTGATATGGCGCGAAGTGCGACACTGAGCTACGGAGAAGGAATAAAATGCCCACTGGACACTCCCAAATAATCATTGTTTTGCAACCAATGTCTACCTATCAATATTCAGAGAGGAACAACGCCTTCCAATACAACACATGTCAACTACAAAATAAGTAACAATACTAATCTCAAAATAAACTGAATACAGGGTAATGTGAAGTGCTGGATTTCTATCCCATATGAACCACTGTAACACACAGAACCTAACGATACTACAAAAGAAGAAGTTAACAGTCCTCGACTGAATATATCATGATTTCACTGGCCCCCGCCATTACAACTAAATTTACAAATTGTAACGATGCCTGTAGCTCTGAATGGTTTTAAGCACAATTTTTAATGAAGAGATATGCCCAAGAACGGCTTATGGAATGCATTGTCACTTAAAAAAAACAAAACAAACAAACATGATTATTGTTGGAACATTCTAAGTATTTGTCACGCAATGTTGCTGGCGCTCCCTTTTTTTGCAAGTAGCTATGAAATATGATGGAGTGGATGCAGAATGCTTGCAAAACAAAATGCGATATTTTCGCAAATCCCATAATACAGATCAATTATTTTGGGGTTATTTGCATTGCAACAATGAACATCCAATTCACTGAAGCATAGCACAGTCCCAAGGGTAATTAACTTGTATTGTTTTTATGTAAAACGCCCCCAATAACGTATTGCATTGTGGGATAGGGAAATAGTATATTGGCCATTTCCGAGTTCATGTCTGCCTCCTCTTCAAAGCAAGTCTAAAGGCGCAGTTTTTCTTATAAAAATTAGTTTTCATTCATGTGTAAAGTGAAACTAATTTTGCACTAAGACTCGCTTTGAAGAGAGACAGGCAAACTCGGAATGAACTATTCCTTTTGAGTTTTTTCAACAGTTACATTAAAAATAGATTAGAAGGAAGTTATCAAAGTGAACTGAAAAAACAAACGATTTTGCGCCGCCTAAAATTGCACCAGTTTCTTAGCGTTTCCTGGATTTTTCACCATCTGCCGGGAGGACTTTGCAACGAAACTGTGACATTTCATTGTGTGGCCAGTCTTAAGTCAAATTTCATCGAAACTCAATGCGAGCAAAAACGAAGGTAATCTAAAGCAAGGAGTTCTATTTTTACATAAACTGATAATAAATAACAGCGGGAGTATCCGTTAAAGGAATTCTTTGCGGTGGTACATCTCTGGTTGATAGAATGACGTCACCACCACGCGGTTGGCGAACTTGCGACCAGCGAGGGACTGGGCTGCATTCTTTGAGTCGTCGGGAGAACTGAACTCTATGTATATCTGCAAAAGAAAATCGGCCATTCACGCTACGATTACAATTGCAACGAGGAAGGAAACAACGAGTTTTCCATTTTACAGAACTTCGTCGCGTTTTCTTTCAGGACCACTACAGGCAAATTTCAGCTGGTCAGGGAGGGATTAGTCGGAATAACAAAGGGAGTCTGCTTGGAAAGTAACCTACTGGGTTTGCTTGCTCCAACGCATGGCTCCTTAGTTAATAGAAAGTTTAAGAAACGCCTCCGACAACAGGACTTTTTGCGATCGTAATTATCTTGAGATGATACATATTGTTGCGTTGAACAAATTTTCGCGCATTCATTGTTTTGTTGAATGCCACGTTTTCGTCGACATGCGGGTCGTAGAGCTTATCCATTGTTTTGTTGAGGACAGGAAAGCAATGTTAAAATATGAACGTTACGGTCATTGATACATCTTCCAAATGATGATTATATCGTATTTAGAGCATTGTTGTCGGTAGCCCTACGACATTACCAAGAGAAACGTACACTGCACACGTTAATGGTTACCATACCTTTCCACAACCTGGTGGTTCGAAATCTTCAACTGGCCTTGGTATTTCTAAGCTCACGACTTTACCATACTTGGAACATTCCGTGCGTACATCTTCGTATATTTCTACAAAATAATAATCACTCTTTAAGTCTCAATCTTATCAGCATAAACGAACGAAGTGTTCTACTCACTGAGGAGACAGTAAATCCAAAAAAAATGCGCTAATCCTGCTCCCCAAATTGGTTAAAGTTAGATGTCATACCGGCACGAGCTTCATTCGGGGATTAAGGGTGTCCTTACACGATACCCTTACGAGTTCATACTGGTTCTCTTTATCGTTCACTGACAAGACACCGATTCAAAATCTCATAACTCATACTGGAAAGAGTTGCATCTGTTCGAAATTCTCACCACAGCTGCGAACACTTACAGCAATACCATGAAAAAAAAAAAAGAAGAGGAAGGAGATAGACAGCCGAGTTGACCAACAACCAGACTGAAATTGTACATCAGTATCATGTAAAAGCCCTTCAAGGTTGGTTTTCTCTAGAGACACAAGCATTAGCACCGCGCACCGGTGGCTCTGCCTCAGTTTGATGACCACCGGGCTGCGGGGAGGTCGTGAGTTCGACTCCGGCCGGACTAACACTAGGGGTCTTTAACTAACCGAGCAGAAAGTGCTGCCTTTGTAACGACATCTGCAAATGGTTAGACTCTCTAGTCTTTTCGGATAACGACGATAAACCGCTGGCCCCGTCTCACAACCCTTCAATGTTCAGAACCCTTTGGGACGTAAGAGAACCCACACTATTCGTAGTGAAAATGTCGAACCGACACCGTGAAAATACTGGCTCACTCTTGAGCGTTAGCCCTTCGTAAGAGTGAATTGAATAGGCCATTTCCGAGTTTATGCCTGTCTCCTCTTCAAAGCGAGTCTAAGTGCGAAATTTTTGTGATGGTACTTAGTTCAATTTTACACATGAATAAAAACTACTTTTTACAAGGATAAACTTCGCACTTAGATTCCCTTTGAAGAGGAGGCAGACGCGAACTCGGGAATGGCCTATTCGCCATTTAATCTTTTCACCGTGGCACTTCGACCATTATCAACTAGTTTCGTTTGATAAAAACAAAATTTCGCATTTTATTCTACCACCGACGTAGCACCACAAAGACCTCTTGATTCCTACAGGTGTATGTTGCTTGTGGAAGGTGTAAACTGCAGGTTACAGATTCTCGTTTTACAATATCTCAAACAAGCCAAACCTTTACAAAAATGCTAACTTTGGGCTTAAACTGAAAAGCATAGTGTTTAGGCCTAATTGTTAGCATTAGTAAAGATCTGGGTGGTTTCAGCTATGGTGAAACAATGACCTGCAACCTGCAGTTTACACCCTCCACGTTGCTTGTACTTGTCTTGCACTTTCGGTGTATGTCCAAACCAGTTCTTAATAAGAAGACTCTCCATGATTGGAGAATAGTCGTTTTTACCGATACGGCGGCCATTTTGATTTCTATTGTTTCGAATAGCTATTATGGTATGCCCAGGGGGCAAATACATATTAATTTGCCCCCTGAGCATCCCATAATGTCTTCTAAAACAGTAGAAATCAAATGGCCGCCGTATCTGCAAAAAGGTCTATTCACAACCAACACTTCAAACGTGCGCTGTCGTCGGACCTGGAAACCAAGCGGGCGAAGCCCATGAGAAATTTCACGCGAGTGTGAATCTCACAGTTGGTTTTTAATCTGCCAATCATTGGTCAAGAAGGAAGAAGAGAGGAGTAACAAACGTCCGCAAAATGAACTCCATCAACACTGAATTTACCTTCATACTCTTCATCATCCATGAGTTCATCTGTTTCCACCATATTCATGAGACAAAGGACTTCTGTGGCGGCGCTGTGAAGGTTGGCTGACATGTCCAGTCCAGGAATTTGCATCTGCGCTGGAATCATGTTCATGGCTGCCGGCTGCAATGATGCAAAGCATTTTTTAGCACTTTCATCTTGATCGATGATCACAAGTTGCCAAAGAATTGGCTGTACTTCGTCGCCGGGGAGGGAAGCACTTAGATTAAAGATTTTCATAACATAGAGTTAAGAGAAATTAAAGAACTTCAAAATCTTGGGCTTTTTGCACAAGACCTTCCTTAGAATCTGCGCAATACCAACGGCTTTCGAATGATTTCCATCCACGGTGTATAGTTTTAAAGTCACCCTCGGTATTCTGATGTCACTTATTTCCAGGTTATTTGTTTACGTTTGGATCTCACCTTGTCGTCGACATGAGCAATTAAATATGTCAAACAATCTGACATCATCAAAACGAGGATCCTGCTCGGCCAACTGCGACTTTCAAGGTAACTCCGTGCGTGCAAGAGGAATAGACCAATTCGGCTAACTCAATGTTGTACCCAATTCAAATCTTTTGGGAATAAAACGTTTTGTTCCAAGTATTTCCATATCATTTAAATGTGAATGCTTCATTGTCATGCAAATTCATCACACAAAGAATCTTAATCCCGAGAGGTTTGAATTGGGTAAAACATTGAGTTAGCCGAATAGACCATTTTACAGTTGTAGCTAAGTTACCTGGCCTACGAATGGAAGCGAGGCTGCCGGTGACCCTGTTTTGATACAAACCTCCGTGCTTTTGTAATGTTAATACGGACTAATTAGAATTACAACAACACAATTTGCATGATAAAAGCAGTCGGGGCTGCATCAATGCAAGGTCACCGGCAGCCTCGCAGCCATTCATAGGCTAGGTCGCAGAGCAAACAACTGTAAAATGGCCTATTGGTCTATTGCTTCTCCTAAACGATGGGAATTGCATTTCAAAGCCCAGACCATCCTCGATAATTGCACAAACCTGCTCTAAGCAACAGTGTACGGTAGTCATACTTAAAATTAATTCGGTTCTGTAGGAAACTATCGAAAAACCTGCTACTCACGTTATTCATATTTGTCTTGGCTCCGACACTTGCTCTCTGAACAATCAACTTCTTTTCTCCAAGCTGCATGCCATTCAATCCAGTGATTGCCTGAAGAAGTAATGATAGTGATTTTGATAGGTTGGTGATGTCGATTTTCACTCCTCAACCGCACCCACAGGCTATGGGATTGTACCTATACGATGAGTTTCTCCCCCACTTTTTCAATAAAAAGAAAATGACGGATTTTATTCACTTCCCAGCATCACTGGTCTAATAAGAAACCAATGTAAGAGATTCGTTTCGTGTGCGTTTTGTTTCCACCACATTCACCCCCTTCCTTATTGTGCCTTTCAATAGACGATTTTCGAATTCTCACGGCTGGACTAGATCTATCATGAAATGGACGCTAATGCGGGCAAATCTTTTCAAATGCGAATTAATTTGCCCGCATTAGCCTCCGTTTCATGCTAGATCCAGTCCAGCTGTGAGAATTCGAAACTGGTCTACTGAGTCCCTAAGCTGATCGCTCGAAAACAGGGTGGATCGCTTAGAATACATGCAGCTTACCGATTGTTTAAAAAATTGTGGGCAATTTTTTTAATGGACTTCGAAAATAGCCTGCCCAGGAAGTTTAACAATAAACTTACCACATCTGTTATCGTGAGATCCACATACTCACAGAAGGCATATCCCTTTGATAGACCAGTGGCACTGTCCTTCACTAAATTAAAGGCTTTGAGTTCACCAAATGATGCAAGCAGCTCTTTGACCTGTTGAGAAGAAAGCAGAACCAGCCAAGCTTTAGTCACTAAAATGCTCATGTTGACATTTGAACGGAAACATACCGTACACGATAATTTCACACACGTAGCCACCAAAAACAAGGCTAACTGGCACAGGCGTTTGTTTTCATTTTCATGCGTTGAAGCCCATCTAGTAACGATAATGACTGTAGAACAAGCCCATAATCTCAGTTTCGTAGCCACAATAGCTTGTTTCTTCCTCACTTGCAAATTCAGACCGGTCATTATTACATACTCAAGTGAACAGTTCATGAATTGGCAAATGCAGTCAAAAACAATTTTTCAGACAAAATCTAAGCTTTAAAAGGACACAAACTTGGGACCATGAAATTGCAGGCCATGACACCTTAATAATCAATACTTCAACTCAAAAATCGAACTTGAAGATAGTTGGCTGCATGGTACGGCATTGCCTGGCAGATCAACCGGTGCTCCCTCACAAAGTGCCATTCCCATTCAAGCCCTCTTTTCCTGACGTCTTTTTGAAAGCACCTTTTTGCAAAATTTATTTCAATGATCATTCTGATAGTACAACATGATCAATTAATGGCAATGAATCATAACTTAGCATTGCATACACACACTCTCTCTCTCTGTCTGTCTAGCCCTCCTTCCACAAGCAATGCAGAAGAACTTGCCTTTGGCCACATATGAAGACCATATTAGTCCCCCCTAAGCTAGGGATTAAATGAGGGGGAAATAAAATTCAAATAATGTCAGTCTTGTTGGAATCACTATTAACAATAATTATTTAACACCAATAATCATTCCATGGTAGAGGAGTTTCCTTTACTGTTGACAATTTTGGTGAGAGGACAAAAGAAAACTCTGCTCTTGCTCACAAAATTTCCATTAAGTAGTGCATAGTGCAAGAGTTCCTTTGGTCTCTCTCACCACATCAAGAGTAAACGACACTCAGCAGGAACTCTTAGTTAAGTTAGTCTATTCTGAGACAATATATGAAAACTAAAGACTAATCATGTGGGCTTTTAACCTATAAAATCTTAAAGAAATTAACTATTTTTCAGAATTGACTTGTGCTCAAGAAAAGAAGCATTATTATTCCAAACTAAAAGTTCCACACAAGTGATCACTCTATAACGGGGAGATTTGTAAGACGTTGATTGCCTATAAAGAAAAGCTGAAATAGAAAAGGCGCCGAGATCGCCGTCTTTGCTAAGCCGAAGGTGGTATGAGGATCTAAAAAAGAGAAAGACAGTGGCTGAAAAGTAATGGCTGAAAAAACAAAAGTAGAATTTTGCTGTTAGTCTGATGTCGAAAATCCCTGAAAAAAAAATTGTCCAAGAAAGTTTTTTCTTTTAAGAAGCCATCTTGCCAACTTTAAATTTTCGAAAACTGCTAAGAAATGTCCTGAATCACAAATCATCATAGATCACTTTGCATCTAAGAAACAAAATTATTTTGTGAATTTTCACTTTGCCTTTTTCGCACACACTCAAGACAGCAACAAACAAAAATCAGTGTTAAGTCCAACATTTACAGAGAAAGGAGAAATTGGTTGTGCTACATCAGCCCAAAATGAATTAACGTTCATTTTTTGCATCCAAACAAACTTTATTCTCGTCTCTCAGAAAACTCATTCTCTGAGAAATTGAAAAGGTGCAATCACACTGTCACTGACGCATAGGAAACTCCATATGGAGTGCAATGCCCCCCAGTTCGACACCCAGCATGTGCCATATTCCTTACCTGATCTTCATTTAAATAGTTTGGCAATCCTCCAATGAAGATTTTGTGAGGGGAATCTGGTACAACAGTTGAAACTACACCAGGGACATGGATTGTCGCCGTCTCTGAAAACCAAAGTAAGAATGACGTGAAGTCTCTGACCTTGGAAACAGAATTCAAGAAGGTTTATACTTGACGAAAAAATCAGTTCTAAATTGCAGTTGATTGCAGATGGAAGGGCTTCACGAGGGATGAAGATGTTGCAGAGCCCATTCCAGCAAAAAATCCAGTCTTAAAATAACGTCTTATCTTGATTAAATGCCACTGCGTATATTAAACTTTGAGCGTGTCCGATGCAGCGTTCACTCAAGGGCCGCCTTTATTTCAAAGTCATATTTTTAAAATCACTGACAACAATTACCGAAGATGATTTGTAAATTTTGTTTAAAACAGAAACATGTTTTAAGTTCCAATGTCTCGCTTTTAGTAATAATTGTCTGGCTTGTGATCAACGTTCATAAAATTAAATCTCCCATTGTTTTTTTTTTCCTTACAATCCTCGAATAAACGTCGCATTCTTCTGATTGGGTCTGGCGTTTATTTGAGGGAGGCGTTCAGTTCAGTTAAATGCTCATTTAACTAAGTAAACCACCACGAGCGTACCAGTCATTGTTTCATCTGATGCTTCTAGAGCACTGGGGTATGGTGCCATGTTCCAGCATCATTGGTTCTCGGGCTCGTGGCTCCCTTCTCAATTGAATACAAAGAACTCTTCCCGATTGTACTAGCAACCTACACTTGGGGTCCACAGTAGGCTTCCAGAAAGGTGAACTTCCTATGGGATAACAGCTCAGTGGTGAATATGCTGTGGTCTGGCACATCTGAAGCCCATACCATCATGGTCCTGGTTTGTTATCTCTGCCTCACAGCAACCAGTCACTCATTTTCTTTCACTGCCTCTTCTGTGAGTGGGAAAACAGGGCTTGAAATAATTTCCCGGCTGGAGCCGGTCAAGTTGTCCGGTCAAATCTGTTTTTTCTTGTACAAGACCCGAATATGCATTACGTCATAACTTAAAACGACCAGACAAAATGTCCAGTTTATCCAAGGATTTGACAGGATAACACCCATTTTGAGCGGACGTTGTCTGTTGACCAGCCGTTATTTTGAGCCCTGGAAAAATAACCCACTGCTGACTCCTTGTCATGTTTTCAATTTCAGTGCTTCCGCCAGCTCGCCCCTCATGCAGACCTCCAGCAGACTCCAATCCCACGTCTGATCTTAAGGGATTTGGGCCTTCTCTGAATGAGAAATGCCACTTCTTTTTGGCTAATGGCCTCACTCCGACTCAGAAAGTATATTCTTCTCCCAACCCCGCTTCCAAGAATTTTGCATTCTGGACAATCATCTTTCTGCATCGGCCTCAGTGTTGCCAGCCAATAAAGAGACCCTCAAGCTTTTGCTCTCATCTTGCAGATACTCTTCTCTAAAGGTTTACCTGTCTGCAATCCATTCAGTGAACATCGTAGAGGCCCTCCCGGGCCCTTTGGTAGATTGCCTCCAGCTCCAGCACGTTTTGCTAGGCATCAAGCACCACCAAGGTTCAAATCAGCCAAAGCGCCAGCCCATCGCCAGTGACTTGTTGTGGGTTAATGTCGTTCCTTGGATTTTTCTAATCACAACCATTCCATGCTTTGACCACTTGCTGTCTTGACTACTTTGGTTTTCTATGTGCAGGGGAGTTCACCGTCCACTCTCTGTTTAACCACGACTTTCACCTTACAGTCCGCGATATTCAAGCAGATTCCCTGTTTAATCCAAGCAGCTTCAGGGTTTACATCAAAATGCTTCAAAACGGACCCCTTCCGCCATGGTTGCCTCATCTACATTGGTACTGGTAAACCTGACCTCTGCCCTGTTCGTACCATAACACAGTATTTGCATCTCCGTGGCTCCGATCCTGTCTCTTTGTTTCTCCTCTCAGATGGCACACCATTAAGCTGTCAATGGCTGTCTTCGGCAATTCAGTCAATTCTTCTCTACCGACCTGCCCATGGGGTCAGCTTGGAGAGTCCCTCGGATTGGCTCATGGCTGGGTTGCGCGGATTTGCCAGCCATGGGGGCCGTTTTTAATCTATGGGCTGGCTGGCCACAGTGGAAGCCCCTGGATACTCCAGGCACCCACCTCCCATTTAGCAAGGCAGCTGGTTAAATTTAGTTAAATGCTCATTCAACTATGTTAACCACTACTAGGGCAGCGGTCGTCGTTTTTGGGCGGTCATCTTTTTAGCCTTAGTGTTTTAGCGGTCATCACTCATAGCAGTCATTATTGCTTTCTCTTGGGCGGTCTTCCGTCAAGCTGTCAACGGTCAAACTCGCAAATGTGGGCTCCTGTGGAACATCGTGGTTTTTGTCAACCAGGTTTTCACGAGTTTTTCTCAGGTGTTTGGAGCTGTTTTCATCGTTAGTTTTTGAGCTTTTGCACAAAATGCACATACATAGCATATTCAAATCAAATTTGCCCATCCACATAAATCCAAAACGTACCCAGATTCACTCTAGTGCTCAGGACTCCTTGGTGCCATCTTGGGAATTGACTTTACAGTAAGGAACTGGGGACTGAAACTGGACTTTGCATCCACACGGTTCCAGATTCATAGCGGTTCAAAAATATCCACTGTAGAGAGCATATTCAAAAAGTTCGGGAACACAAGCAAATAGGCCATTTTCGAAATATCAAATATTCAGCTTGATAGTGAGGCAGTGAGGACAAAAACAATAGAAATGAATGTGAAAAATATTTACATACATCATCCACTTTCCTTTGTCTTTGCCCTCACTGCCTCACTATCAAGCTGGATTTTAATATAATTATCGAAAAAGGCCTATTCGCTGGATACATGTGGACGGAAGGCGTATCCGGAAAGAAAAAGTTGCAGATTCAAAAATATCCGGGCCTTAGAATGCCACCATTAACTCGATTTAAAGCTGCTGTTGTACACGCAAAATACAAGATTAAAATCAAACAAGCAAAAATACATAACAATGTACCAGACATTCCAGGGATAGGTTGGTAATCCTTGGGTCTTCGTATCTTGAGTGACTGGCCCTGAGAGTGACATTAACATTATTTGCTATTGTGGTTACAGAACAGTTTCATATTTCAGCATCCATGCTGCCTTGTACTTTTAAGTGTGTCTTTGGTGATTATATTATCACAAGTACATGTAGTGAGCAAAAGAGTTTAAGCACAACAAAGCAATGACAAATAATAGGGGGATACAATGGAAAAAATGAAAACAATATTAATTTTGCGAATTTGTTTTTTCCACTTAAACATGGATAAATACATACATGTACATCCGTAATGTTTTTAGAGTTACCTATATGTACACTCACATATATAATGCAAGCATCACAAGCTGCGACAGTTTTGCCCACAGCTTTGCAGTAATGTCATTTGACTTGGTTCTGCAGGGATGTACATGTAGCTAAGAATAAATTCATCTGGTTGAAGGTTTCATTGAGGCGGTGAGTTTGCACTCTGGGCATCGGAGGGACCTGGTAACGACATTGTTCCCAGTGTCTTGCAACACCCGGCATTCTTCAAGATGGCAAATACAGGGAAAGAGAAGACACGCCAATACTAAACAAAATGTTTTTGTTTCATTTCCAGTATCGATAAGTTCTCGTGATAATTCCGTGTACTTACAGACATTCAATTGTTTTTGTTAACACATCGAATGACTTAAATTAAACTTTGAATAGTTTGCAATCTTCTCAGTCGCTTTGATCGACCGTCAAAATTAAGCTGGCTATAACCCCTTTCTCAAGCAGCCAGTTTCATTGGCAGCCCGCCCTTAGGGACATACCTGTGTTTGTGTTAACGTTTCATTACTATTTTTTTACTTCTGTATTGTGAATCACTTTTTTACCTCCAATATGATCCCATCAAAAGCCATTGCCTGTGTGGTCTCTTCAACAGATCGCAGCTAAGGAGAACATAAACATCAGTGCAAATATACCTACATTGTACGTTAAATTAAACAAGAAAACACTTTTTTTCTTGTAGGTTTGCCGTATGACTTTTCCACACTGTCATAGTTATTGTAAAAGAACATAGCATTGGCATTCAGTGATACAAAAGTTGAGGTGAGTTGCAAGCCATGGCAACAAACTTTAAAAACCGATGTCCACAGCTTCAACCCTTCCCTATTTGAGAGTGAGACTTGTACATTGTACAAGTAGATTTTACTCTACATCTAAAACCAGACGATTTTACTCATCAAGTGAGGGTGCTTTAGGAGTGAACGCGTTAATAGGGAGCTTTAGCAACAACAACGGCGACGGCAACGAGAACATCACAAATGTGCATATTTAGTGGGCAAAAGCAATTAGCCAATATCAAAAATACCACAACACTCTTTGTTTGTCCCTCCCATAATTTTGCATAAGCATTGTTTTTATTTTCTCTAAAGACGATCAATAATTATTACTCGGCAACTGGGGGCACTCTAGGGTACCAGAGGAGTTAATGGATTAAACAAATGTAAAAGAACCTTATAAATAAGCAAGTTACCACATCACGTGAGTCGCGTAGGGCACAATGGTAAGAAATCTGTATGTGCAGTGGCAGACAAAAATCCCATGAGATGTTTTCTAGAAAATGACTCAAAACTTCAGTTGCAGCCATGACACAGCTTTTTCGTGTTTCCCAAAAGTTGATCAGTTGTTCTTTTCTTTTACCGGGTACTTGAAATGCCGACAAAAAGCAGTAGATCATTATATCGAAGTTGTTGGGTAACGTGAGTTCCGTTATTCCATTAGCGCGAGTTCCGAAACAAACAAGCGAGTTTAACACTTAACAGTTTTCTGTTTTAATTAATGCATTCATTCTCGGCAAAAGCGCACGCCAATGTTAAGCATATACTTTCGAACACTTTTGTTAATGTTTACCGAAATTGTTTGCCGGACCGGAAGGAAAAATGTTTATAGTTAATGGGAGACAGTTTTCCTTTGTTCAACGTTTCATAAAAGGTGTTTGGGGAAAATAATTCGTGAGCGGGCAATTGCAAATTTGGACCGAGCACTGAGGGAGCTAATATATATCTTTTTTTTATCTTCAAACAAACCTAACCCACGAACCACGACTCACAACCCACCCATCCACGCCATTTAGCCTCACCTCAAATAAGCGACGATTTTGTTGAAACATCGACCATTTGGTGGAAAAATTCCTAACAAAAGCAACCATGTGCGTTGCTAAAATTTCTTGCCAACTGCAAAACTTTTGGAGCGTGCATTTTGAAACATTTATCAATTAAATATCCGTAAACATTGAAAACTAAACTTCATGTGAAATGTAAGGAAGACTTTTTCTTGACGCTCGCACATGAACATTAACAACCAATACTAATTGCGCAGAATAACAACATGATTATTATTACCTACAGTCAACAGTGCTGTTATCGTCCACAATCTTAAGTTCGCAACACTCGATAAGGAAAACAATTGTAAATTATCTGAAGCCTTTGATTGTTTGACCATCGGGTTACAATTTGTGTATAAAATTTTCAGAGAGTCTCCAAAAGGAAAAACAAACCAAGGATTATTATGGTTTGTCGATCGGCGAACGAAGCTTTGTAAACAAAAAAATAATGTTTTCATGTAGGAAGATACTGCAATTTATTATAGGCATGTTTTCTTCTAAAATTGGCCATTCACAAACACCTTCCACTGTTAAAATTTGCACCAAAAGGTCAATTAAAAGCATTGACCTTTTGGTGCAAATTTTAACAGTGGAAGGATCAGCCGTCATGCATCAGCCTCGTAGCGACCGTGCAGTTGTTCGTTTGGTAACGTGGGAATGCTCAAGTATGATTGGTTAAAAATAGCTGAAATTAGTGGTGAGCCAATGATCGATTATAATCGAAAGTTGATCGAAAAGTTCAAGCGACGCGACAATCGATTTTGCTTTTTTCGTAATCGATTGTCGCCGAAAAATTTATTGGGGACAAACGAAAGTATCAAAATCAATAAAAATGTTCATTTAATATCTTGTGCGAGTTGTCTTTTTTCATGGACTCCTAACTTCTAAGTCACAACAGCAGATATAATCTAAGATTGACTGTGAGAGAATTGCTAATTTCCAAACAAAATTAATGAAGAAAATCAGACCCACACATGATCGACAATCAATTTAAGGTGTGATAAAGAAACTTACGTGGATCAATTCGAAGTCAATTCCATGCATTTATTGACTTTACACGGAAGATCGCCGGTACAACTACACATTGTTTGCGAAGTTTTTCCACCAAATGGTTGATGTTTGAACGAAATCATCGCTTGTTCGTATGTGAAGACTTTATTTTTCGTCGAAATTTCCGCTTGTAAACCAGGTGCATGTTTATTGTCGCTTAAATGTTGTGTCCAATTCACAATTTGGACCATTCCCATATAATTAAACAAATCAAAAATAGTCTTTGCTTACTCACGAAGCTGCAAAGAGATAATTTATACGTGAAATTGACTGATTTCGTGTAACACATTAGTTCTTAACATATGCCAGGAATTTATGCTTCGCTTACCCTTGCGCTACGCGCATCACGTTGCGCATTCGCATCGCCCAGGAAACGCGACGCGAGGTGGTAACTTACTTTTGAGCAGTACTGTACATGTAAACAAACACATGAAAAAATGCACATGTAGAACCAATTCTACAACCATTGAAAACATGAAAAAAAATTTAAAACTTAGTGTTTAAGTCAACAGCTGCCGAGTTAAAATTCAAACATAATCTTTTCAGTCTATAGACCTTTCTCCAAAATGGCAGTCAAAAATTCAAATAAGTTAAAATTAAAAACGTATACCAGCACTTGATAGAACGCCTTTACTTTTGTAACCCTTACACTGTGGGTGCTATATCAGCTGGGAAATGAAAATGCCATACCCCAGTCATACAAATGTTGGTAAATTTTTCATATTTTTTCAACTTACATTAATTTTTCTCAGCTGATATCATGCGTAATATGCTAAAACTCTGCAGGGTTACTAAAGTAAAGGTGCTCTTTCTATTTCTGGCATCAGTTTATCATTCAGTTCAATTTGAACTCATTCAAATCCGTTGCTGCCATTTTGGAGAAGGGTCTATTCTCACCTCAATGAAAGCAAAGTTCTGTTCCAAGTTAATTTGTGCAGCAATCACTGGGTTACCAGGAGCTGTGTTCAATTTTGCTTCTTGCATTTTTGCATTGAAAAATTCAATCATCAAGCTCTGAAAATGATCACCACAAACATCACCCATCAGTAAATAAAACAAAATTAATTTTATGCAATATTAAATGTTTACAGACATACAGAACATCATGTACAGTGTATGACAGAAAACTTAGCGTAACCACATGCATTTAGGCACCTCTATCTCCGCCACCCAACCCACCCTTCTAAAATATTATTATCAAAGCACTGGTTGTAATGGTTTTTGAGAACCTACATGTACATGAAAAGTGTATTGTCGGGAAATTGAAGGGGTCAGTGACTCACAAAATATGTAGTCAACTTTAGGGAGGAAAAGGAGAGTTTAATATTAAAGTGGGGGAAGAAAATGTAACAGAATGGAAAAGGGGAAAACACTGGGAGGTGGTGAGACAAAATTACATTTTTCAATAGTTTTTTCCCCTTTCATGTAGGCTACTGTCTAATTATTATTTTCAACTGCAAACAATCAATATAATTATTATTAACACACACACATCCAGTAAGTACATGTACTTTCACAAATTATTAATCAACATACCGTATATGTACAGTATATACACAATGCATCAAAGATAAAGAGCTACAAATGAAATTACACAAACCAACAGCAAGACCCCATGGACCAATACTCTGATGCTGGATATGAAAGCAACCTTTTAGGGGGAATGATCAAAACCATGAGAGCTTTACAAATTCAATTAATTCACTGAACTAAAATAATAGTTAATAAGTAGTAAAAAAATAGAAACAAATGAAAACCTACTTGTAACTGTACCTCTGTTATGCCAAAAGGTATATTCCCAACGTACAATCGGCGAGCCTGGCGTGTCATCTGACTACCTTGTGGTAAACTACTGACTGTCCCCCCTGGAACTGGGCCACCAGCGTTCACTGGGATCTGTCCTGCAGCTGCAGGGGATTCGCAACAAAGTGGGTCACAATTTCAAATCCAGTTAATTACATGTAAATATCTTTTGTTTCTTTTTAAAGTTGTCAAAGCTCAGACATGTACATTGTTTGACAAAACAAAGATAAATGACAATGTAGACTGGAAACAACATTCTCTAACCAACCAGTAGTCAGAATAATGAGCTTTAATATTGTAAGGCAAAATCACGTTATCAACTTTATACAACCACATACACTGTACACTGTACAATATATGATGCCAAAGACTTAATACATGTAGATGAAGAATGCAATGCGTGTGTACATGGCTGAATTAGTATGCAGCATGGGAGTTTCAGGTTTTCAGACTTTTGTAGACATTTTGTAGATACCATATTTACTCGTGTACTAGTCGACCTTTTATGACAGTATACATAGCTTGGTGACATGGAAAACATTTTCCAAGAGGATGGGTTATTTATCAAGCCATTTTTTGAAACTCTTTGGTGTTCTTTTCGCCTACCAAATCTCCTTCCTTCCTCAAAGTTAAGAGAAAGGTTAGTTTCAAATATGAAGATTTTTGTTTTCAACATGACTCAGATAAAAAGGTAGTAAAAACTTCCTCAAGTCAGGCCTTCTGATAGGGTGCGATTAAAAAATGCAAATTATGCGATTTTTTCAGGGCAGATTGTGCGATTAGAAAGGCCAATTATGCGATAAATAATGTAAATTATGCGATTTTTTTCTCAGCAATTTTAAGCTTGTTTTATAAGGTTTCAGGTTAAGAAAAACACTTTTTTGCTGCCCTAAAGACATTTTGAACACAAAGGAACAGTAATTACGTATCTCGATCGACATTAGTTGGGATAAATTAAAAAAATGAGGTCTTCTGCACTACTGGTGCACCACGTTAAAAGTTGAAAGGACACAGCTAACATGCCAAATGAATGATAAAGGTGCTTGTCAACCACGAACTTCCGAAGATGGTCAATCACAATAGGGCCATACCCCCATTTATACGAGAGAAAATAAGCCGCGGCTTTCTCTGGCCGCGGCTTACAGAAGACTCCAATGTTCACCCCATATAAATGGTACAAAATCTACGTTCACGTCTTTTTCAAGCCGCGCCTTATATTGACCTGGGTGTGCCTACTGGTGTGAAAGCTTGGGAACAACTCTTCCCTGATTCATTTGTTTCCTGGAAAGCTAACTTTCAAAAGATATATAAAATAACTTAAGATAATAAACTAAGGCAATTCTTATTTAAGCTCCTGCATAGGATAACTGTTACTAAGCGAGAACTGAAAAGATTTAAAATTACCGTCGATGATCAATGCTCTCTATGCTCACGTCAAGAATCTATACTTCATACATTTTTGGACTGTTCTACTACGTTCTCATTTTACAACGATATTGTGAAATGGTTCAATAATCTGAGCAACTTAAAACTTACTCCCCCGAATGAACAGATTCTATTCCATATAAAGGAGGAAAAATGCAAACTGACGAACGCCCAAGAACGCAGACTAGATATTCTCCTTCTTTACACCAAATATTATTTATACACTTGTAAATCACTTTCTAAGACGCCCAACTTTGTAGAACTACAGAGGAAAATTGAATGGCAATGGAAACTTGAAAACTGCTCTTCTGTTTGATACTAACCCACCCACCCCCCCCCACATCTTAATTGTTGTTATGTTTATATATATATATATGTACTTTAGTACGTGGGACTCGTATAGTATGCTGTTCGTTGTTAGTTGATTTTATTCTTTATGTACATTGTTATATTGTTGTGTTGCAAATTAAAAAAAAAAAAAGAAAAAAAAAATATATATATATATATTGACCTGGGAATATATATTCGTATAAATGGTTCATTTTGCGTATTTTGTACCCCGTGGCCAGAGTAAGCCGCAGCTTATTTTCTCTCGTATAAAAGGCCCTAATATTGCACGAAGAGAAAAACATCAGTCCATCGTCCACGTGGAGCGTACCTGTGACGTACTTTCTTGCTCGATCGTGAGCTGTCAGATTGGGCGGAAGGTGGGAACTTCCTTCTTCGTCGAAGAAAAAGCGAGCGTTTTCGCAACAAACTTATCCATGAGTAAGTTTTTATCAGTTTTCAACGAAAGAAACTACATTTTCCCGAAAAACTTACAACTTATTTTTCACAAATCTCTTCTCTACGAGAAGGCAACTGTGTCATTTCAGTGGTGTGTATATAAGTGGATGTTCGTGTTGCACCAATAGAAGGAGACTCGTACCAGGTCCCCGACATGAAAAATAAAGCCTTGAACTTCGAATGTTTACAAAATCGAAGATGACAAAGGTTTTTTAGCCTTTTTCCAAGATAAATCATCTTAAAAATGGCGTATTTATGCAGGAATTTCTAAGAAACGTGTTGATTCATGTTTCGTTTTGAGAATTTTGTGCGTCCTTTTGTGAATTATGCGATTTTTCGTGAATTGTGCGATCGGATGCGATTTGAGGTCGATTGTGCGAAATCGCACCATCGCGTAATATCAGAAGGCCTGTCAAGTAAACTGAAATACTCGTATCATGGTAATTGTTACAAGAGCTGACAAACTCCACCTACAGTCGTGTAGTTTCTTTTTCGTCCACTGCAA
>NC_090890.1:48273202-48280702 GCF_036669925.1 Montipora capricornis | reverse complement strand
ACATATTAAGTGTGCGTAATTATGCGTATTCGATTTCTACTATATTGCTTATACTACATTTATGTCTTTATATTTATTTAACTACGCGTATATTTGTATGTTTGTGAGTGCATTGTCTGACCCTACCAGTAATTCAGAGAGATCTGCGATTGGTGGAAATAAACAAATATTGTATTGTATTGTATTGTATTACCTTCCTCTGTATCTTCCACTATCCCTTCCACCACCGAAATTTCTGCGATCTCTGTTAGGACTCCTGGATCTTGATCTTGATCGACGCCGCCTATCACGTCCCCTATCCCTGTCTCTTGAACGATCACCTAGGGAAAAAATAAACTTTTGTACAGCTACCTCCCGAAATGCATGTGGACATACTGATAATGACTTAAGCCACATCGTTAAAAGCATTATTTTGTTCCATGACTAAAATGTTGCTGGTGAAATCCAATTCCATAACCTGACAACATTACTGCATTTGCTTTGCTACGTTGAAAACAATCTTTGAAAGCATTCTAAAACGTTTTCAAAGGTTCTTTAACGTTGGCGAAGTGTTAAATAATTATAAGAATGACGTTATAACAAAAAAATTGTCACAGGTCAACCTATACATGAATGCTCCACGTCCTCACATTGTGGAACAACTAAACAATATTTTATTACAATGTTACAGTACTAAGCCGGGCTACACAAAGAGACTAACGGTTCAACACGACCCAGTCATATTGACTGTAAAAATGAAATAATTTACACCACCAACGAGCTAAATTTAAACCTACCAAAATCATCTCTATCACGGTCATTGTCGTATTCCTTGCGAAATCCACTTATTTTAGCACCTATATCATCCTCTAACTTGTACCCGTTTCCTTCGACAGCTGCCATGGCTGTGGTGATAAATTTTTCTCTTCCTGTTTAAAAGGATTCCAACATGGACGACACTTCATCAGATGGGCTAGTGCATCGTGGTATATATTTTAATGGAAACGAGGCTGAACTTCGTTTCCAGGGCTTTTTTCGACCAGGGGTGGGTGAGGAGTGGGCTGGAAGTCGGGGCCGATGACTGCTCTGAGTTCTTCGTTTCAAATTCCTTTTAAATTCACTGAAGGACATCCAAGGAATATTTTACGACCTCAGATGTGCGGAAAAAGCACTTACGATCACGCGAAATCGACAATTTAGGGAAATTTGATTATTTGCGAGTAAACGAGAATGCTAATGATGTTTGCATAAAAGAAGCTTATCCTCTTAGCCATTCCTCTGTTCAAATACAGTGGAACCTCTCCCTTGGGACATCTCTATTTGACAGGGAACACCTCCATTCAGGGGACATACTAAACTTTGTATCCAACCCAACCTCTATTCAGGGAACAACTGCTCTGTTCCAGAGGGTGTCCCTTGAAAGTTCCACTAAATGTCGATTTACTACTAACGAGATATAACTGAAACTCGCTGCTTCATGGCTCAGTTGCCTTGACAACTCAGATGCTCGGCCTTCTTACCAGATACGAAAGGCCCATTAGATGAGCAGGGATGGCGCAGGGGAGCAGGCCGGGAAGCAGAAATGACGCAGTGGTGAGAGCGCTCGCTTCCCACCAATGTGGCCAGGGGTCGAGGGTCAGACTTGGCGTCACATGAGGGTTGAGTTTGTTGATTCTCTGCTATGCTCCGAGAGGTTTTTCTCCGGGTACTCCAGCTTTCCCCTCGGCTTCAAAAACCAACCTACGATATCATACGAGTTGATTTCTGTACAGTATCGCCAGTTACTGCCCAGTGCTAAATACAGTGCTAAATACAGTCAGCGCGTCAGTTCACTAACATGGTCTCACCTTTTTGTTTTGGAACAACACGCCCTTTGTGGCGTCTTCTGAAAACGCTTTAAGTTTACAGATAGGGTTGAGACAACGGTTTCCATAAGAAAAAAGAAACCTCGTTTATTTCGTCCACATTGAAAAGGTAACGAGTGGTGGTACCTAGTATATAAAACCCCAAAACTGCTGTCTGCTTTCAGCGTTCAAAAACAAAACAAAACGCAGAGAAATTAGCTGTTGAGAAGAAATAATTTATTCAAAAACCGCAAAAAAACATGCCCATAAACTTTCGCAAAAAGGCGGCGCTACATGTAGCTGACGAGAGTCATTTCCTAAATCCTTTCACTGTTAAAACTTTATCACATTCCATGAATTCATTCCATGAGACTTGGAGTGATTCATTTGAGCCAATCACGGGAATTAAACATGCCCTTCCTTCTGATTAGATGGGAATGAAGTGAGAGATTTTTTATTCAACCACCCTGCGCAGAATTCCAAAACAGAAGTAGCATCGAAAATCCTTTCGACCCTCGACCCTCAAATAAAAACCGCTCTAACGAGCTCGTTTATTTTTAATTTATTTTTACTTGTTAAGATTTTTTCCTTTTTTTCTTCAGTGGTTCCGAGGTTTCAAAGTCAACAGATTTTTCAGGCAGTGAGGTGTATATTGGAAGCGAGATGGAGTCGGTAGTTTTGAGATTCAAGGACTTAATGTTCTTCCAGCCTCTAGGAACTATCTTAGCTATTTCAGCCACTGCGCCAATGACGTTTTCCACGGCTTGTTCAGCTGTCTGTCCCGTATGAGCCACCTTGATTGAACTGAAAGGGAAGTGCAAAACACCTTACTAGGTGATAGAGCTCTTTTCGATTGAGTTTCGTAAAGCCAAACCAAAGTACTGTAATCACTCTGGCCAATCACAACGGAAGTAAACAGCGCAATGAGCCAATCAGAATTCGAAGCAAATACATGTAACCGGCGCCGGGCGCGGGAAAACGCGTGCAACCAACTCGATTGCTTTTGGTGTAGATTTCCATTGGTTGAGAAAGTGGCGCGAGTTTTGCTAACCAGTCACACTGCGTCGCAATGCAGAATCAAAGCAAACGCAAATTACTTTCGACACTTAATCGAAAACCGCTCTAGACAATTGAGTAAAGACATAATTAATAGTATGACTACAGATTTTTCAACCACTTTGTGTTGATATTATGGAGTGTGAACAAGCTCGTTCCGAAGGTTCCTCTTGCCAGAAGAGAACCTCTGAGCGCGGTTGAATTGTGGATATTTCAAGCTTTCGACAAACAAAAAGGGAATAGAAACATGAAGTTTCTTTGTCAATTAAAGGTCCAGCCACCCTAAAATTTGACTTGCTTAAACCTGTGTTTTCTTATAATTTATAATTTATAACTTATAATTTATAATTTCTTGCAAAATTCTGGGACTTTTGAAAACTTAAGGAACTTGCTAATACAACCTTCAGCTTATGACAAGTTCGTGGTGGACCCTGTGTGATATTCAGGTCTTCAGAAGAGACAACATTCCAAACCACTTATTGGCCCCCACAAAGGACCGAAACTAATCTGGGTTTCCTTTAAAAGTTCTCTGTATCCATCCAAACGAACAGAATTGGAAGTACAGTTGAACCCCGTTATTTCGAAAGTTGCAAGCTGGTTACGAGAAAATAGTTCGAATAAGCGAGGGTTCGAGATAACCGGTTCAGCACGAAAGATATCGTGATGCTGGAAGGCTTTTTCCCTCTTAACTAAAAAATTCACAATACTTCCGATGTTTCAATTAGAACAAAGATGGTAACTTTATCTACAAATCTAGAAGTGTACAGAGGAATTCTATATCCACAGTATTTCCCGCCAGAAATATTTTTTCGGAAATCTTCATATAATTGTGGTTTATTTACGGGGCTGGCAGATTGTGTAATTCGAATTGTGCGCAGTGGACAAAGACATATTCTAATGTCACAGTGTGCTCTAACAGTGTCCGAAGTTATTCAACCACCTTCTTAATTTAAGTGCCCCTGTGACCAAAAAATCAATTCTTATTGTTCTTTGCATTTCAAAACTATGTTACCTAAAACACCAAGCGGCCAAAGCTTTAAGACTTGATTTCAAAAAAGACACCTGTTTATTTTAACTGGAATTTTCCTATCTGGTGGTCTGCCATTACTAACTTTAAGATCTTGAGAGAGCTGGATCGAGGAGAAAATGACGTCAAAGGCTCGCAAGTTTTAGAATGCAATGCGTGTGTACGCCACAGAATTAATATGCAACACGGGAGTTTTGGGCTTTCAGACTTTTAAACTCGCGTTTTGTGTATGTAATAAGCTGCATTCACACGGTGAAATTTTAAGCCAGTGAGCCTTTGACGTCACTTTTCCTGGATCCAACCCTCTGAGGTACAATCGGCCAGTTTTGAAAGTGAGTAATGGCGGAACGTGAAATCCAAAACTTACACGCGACGTAAACGGCCTTTGAATAAAGATCAAAGCTCAAAATTTTGCCAGTCAGGTGTTAAGCTAACACACTTTCAAAATATGAAGAAAAAAGGAAGTGATTTTTTATCATTATTATTACAGGGGCCCTTCGAAATTAAAGGGTAGCATCAAGTACATAGGAAAAAAACTAGATCGAATAAGCGGGGAAAGGGGGGCAAAACCAGGGCAAATGAAAAGGAAATAGCGGGGAATTCGAAATACCCGAGTTCGAAATAACGGGGTTCAACTGGAATGAAGAATTTAAACTGAGGAGACAATGCCCAACAAGGGTGAGAAATTGTAGGGAGAATCTTTCACCTGCAAGGCCTATCACCACTGAAAGCTCAAAAGAGAAGTTAAGCTGAATATTTGCTTGCTAGTTCCTCCTCTTCGTTCGTTAAGAATTTTCTCACCTGCAAGGCCCAAAACCGAAGCTCAAGAGAGAACACTGAAGAACCTTTGCTATTTCCTTCTTTAAGTTGGTTTTCTTTAAATCAACGGGAACTGGTAACCTGCAAAAAAAGTCATTCAGTTAAATTTAACGCAACACACATGGCTCCGTTGGTGGAGTATCAGACTACTGTGCGGGAGGTTGCGGAGGGTCTGAGGAGAGAGTGCTGCCTTTGCAATGACATCTGCAAATGGTTAGACTTTCTAGTCTTCTCGGATAAGGACGCAGCTGACTGGGGGCAGCTGTGTAAACTACTTGTTAAGCTGCACGGCTGCCATTTGTGCCACAAAAGCAGTCTGGCAAAGTGCCACACATTGACCATGAAAGGTCCCTAGGTTAATCCCACATCAATTCTTTTTTTTTTTTTTATGGTACTGGAAAAGGAAACATGCAAAAGTTCACTCCATGCATGTAACTTCAGCATAATAATAAACATCTGCAAGTCTCAAGCTCATCTAGCTGGGCAAAACTCCTCCGCAAATTGAGAAGCCTTTCTTTGAACATATAATGCATACAGACTTTTTAATATACTTATGCAGTTTACATCGCATCCTTCATGTATACCTTTTTTTTTTACTTTTTTAATCCTTATTTCATTAAATTTGTTGCTTACTTTTTGTAAATTAGGAACAAATTAAGGAAAACAAACTAAACTTAGACCTTGTAATCACCTCCAATATGCAGTGGCCAACTCAAAAGCCTCAGCTCCTTTGGCCACTGTGCACCCACATTAAAAAGAAATCAATTTTTATCCTCAGTTTTGCACACTTGTTACAGTATTACATGTATATACCTGTATAATTCCTATAATCAGTTGAAATATCAAAGTGTGCAATAAAGATTCATTCATTGATAAAATTAAATCACTAAAGATTAAAGCAGACCAAAATTAATTGAATAAATCTATTTGTTTTTGATGACAGAAGAACACAAGACGACATGAAGAAAAACACAGAGAGAAAAGGAGTCCTGTTGGGCCATACAGTACAACGCTCTAACCAACTGAGCTATGAAGCCACTGACGTTGGGAGCTGGTCATTTGTGGATTCCAGAATTCCTGTGATGAATAATTTAATCAATGAACGAATTGATAAATTACCGGGTATATGAAATAAATCATATACTTAACTGTGGATATAAAATCAAGTGAAGCCACGATCCTCACAGTTATGAATGCAATTTAGAAAAAATTTTTTGAGGCTTCTCTATGCAATTGCTAAAATTGCATTCATAACTGCGAGGATCGTAGCTTCACATGATTTCCTATCTGCAGTTCAATATAATAATTATTTATTACATGACTAGCTCTGTGAGCGGGCAAAATGAACCAACTCACATGCTGTGATTGGCTACCCGAGCGGGCAAGATGGAGCTATATTGCTGAACTTAGCCAATATCCAGCCATCTTGATCTCACGCTTGGTCAATAACCCATATTTATTATATGACTAGCTCCGTGAGCGGGCAAGATGAACCAAATCGCGCGCTCTGATTGGCTACCCGAGCGGGCAAGATGGAGCGATACTGCCCGCTCGGGATTTCTCGCTTGATCCCGCAAGATCAAAGATCATTTTTTGGTGTTTTAAGTCATATAATAAATCCTTTATTGACCAAACTTGTTTGGTCAAGATGGCTGGATATTGGCCTCGTTCTTTTTTTGCGTGTTTATTGACCTCGACTTCGTCTCGGTCCATAAAAACGCAAAAAAAGAACTTGGCCAATATCCAGCTATCTTGACCTCACGCTTGGTCAATAACCCATACATATGATTTATTTCAAATATCATTTCCTTCATGCTGACATTTATCGACAACATGAGGCAATCTTTGTCAGGCTACGCCAGCAACCGCTTTAAGAAAGCAGAACATTTTTCCACGAAAATGCGGCCAAAAGTTGGGGTGCAGCCCAAGCTTATACACATGTTAATATTATGGTATTTGCTCCAGAAAAGAAATTTACCCATACTTACTTTTTCTTTGACATGAACGTTTTCCCAAGAGCTCTGGGCAATAAATGGTAGATTCTTTCATCACAAATGAATATATCATACAGGGAGCAAAGTTGACGCCTTGCTTCAAACATGTTATACTTCTTCCGGAGCTTCTTCAAAGAAATCACCTCAAAAAAAGAGAGACAACATTCAGCTAAAGTTTTCTGATAACAGTATGAAACATTATCTCTTACGATTAGAAGATTCAATTTTCTGAAAAGCTAAGGAAAAGAAACAATGATAGCAGTTGGCTGCAATTTAAGTCTCACAAGGACAGCCTGGTTTCCTGGCAGTTTGTGCAGACAGTAGGAACTAGCCAGCAACTGATGCCAATAAGCCCTATGAGCTGTAAGCAAAATGTGTCTGAAATGACCCATCACACTGGTGGTTCTGGTTACCAACCAAATAATCCACCCACAAATGAACAAGACTATCTTTTCAAATACATACCAACGAAAAAGAAAGATTGAAGTGATTGTCACACTTATCAGGACACCTGTGTGGCTTCATAGATCAGTTGGTAGAGCATTGCACCAGCATCACAGTGGTCTTGGGTTCAACTTCTGTTGAAGCCGCATGAAATTCTCAGATGTCTGTAAGGTATAATTTCTTAAATTATCCTCCAGGATAAGTGGGAGGATCACTTTAATCTTTCATCTATAACCCGCACTTCAAATACAGTGGTACACATTTTTCAATCCATATATACATACTTTGCTAACAGTCACATCTTTAGCTTTTAACATTTCCTTCACCACAGAACTCT
>NC_090890.1:48248202-48268202 GCF_036669925.1 Montipora capricornis | reverse complement strand
AAAAAATTATTATAAAAATCTATTAACAAAAAATATTTAATGATTTGTTTTGAGCACCAACAATTACAAGATTTTCTTCCATGCTTAACCCATTGACTCCCAGGGGTTCCCCATTGACGAGTAAAATCGTCTGAAGTTTCATCAACTTTCAAAAACTGTAGAGAGTTATGTCATACTGCAAGAGCAATAATATTGCAAGTTGATGTACAGTATATATAATCAGGACGTTACAAATCGATAGAAATCGATCATCGGAAACTAATCGATTACTCGATATTACTCAATAATACTCGATAATTGTTCATCGATTAGCTAGAATAATCGATAAATATCGATAATCACAAAAATTGACTGGTGTATGAGAGATCAACCCCAAGATTTAGGCGCAGATTATCGATCATATCGGTTTACTCGGCCGAGAGAATAGGTCAACTCCAAAGTAAGGGTTTTGTCTTACCGCAAATCCTCTTCCGCTCCTGGCCATAAATCTGAGATAAGTCATTCGGGGAAATTTTTAACCCCCTGCAGCTCGAGCGAAGACCACACACTGTTTAGATCAGTTTAAACATGTATACGCTGTGAACTGCTCAAAACATGGCGTGCCTCCACCAACGGAAACCTATCGCTGAATGAATTTCGTTTCTGCACAAGCTCGATTCCCAGCTGCTGTTCACGAGTCCAACCGTCTCTTTTCGGGGAGGAATGTAAACCGCATGAGAGAGAGCGGCGGAAATCAAGCCTACGATCGATATCTAATTAGCCAATACACACGGGAGTCCAGCTATTTCCACAGATTTCCGTTTCTTTGGCAATACGTGATACATGTCTTCTTCTTCGCCTTAGTTCCTCTGGCAAAATCGATATTTTCGATATAAATTGATGGAAATCGATTGAAATCGAACTGTAATTACGAAAATCGATAAAATCGATCAAAATCGATAATCACAAAAAACTCTGTTATCGATTTCCGATATTAATCGAATGATTAGTATCGAAAAATGTCGATTACGATCGATTTTATCGAGCATCGAAATTATCGATTTGTAACGTCCTGATATAATGCACAGCTGATCACTTACATTTTTCGCGGTTTCTTGTCTCGGCTAGGAATTTTCTTCAATGCTATAATTAGTTGAATATTGTCATGTTCATCTAACAGGTTCAACTGCTTCCCCTTTTTCGTGTCAACATACTTCAAAAGAGCTGGAATTGCAAGTTTGACCTTAAAAGATACACCAACGAATACACGCGTAAGCTTAAATCGACAAAAAAATTAACAAATTAATATCTAAATCGTTTCACAAAAATCCATGATTTTAGAAGCAAGAGAAAAGATCCCACGAGATAAAGTTGTTCTTATGAGTGTTAAATCACTGTTAAACCTGTTTTGTCTCCAACTGGCTCTCACGAACTGGTTTCCTTCTGGAGTCCACCATGTTGAAAGAACATGTGCTGCGAAGATTGACGATTACTACATGACGAGGTTTGCCTCGCCGGGAAAGTCTTCCCCTCCCCTGTACGTCTTCGACAAAAACCTTGAAATTTGAACATTCTCGCACCGTATTCGTCCCCCTCCCTTTTTCAATGTTGTTGCAGCCAGTCAAACAGTAAAATATCATCTCAACACTGTCCAGGGGAAGGGGGTGTTTCAAGGATTTTTGACGACGATTGTAGTTTGCGTGTCCATTAGTAGCAACCCTCTCCTCCCTCGTTAGCCACTTTGGACGAACCTACGTCTTTTGTTTCTTTCTGACGTCAGGCCGACACGTCAGGCCTGCTTTTAGCAAATTTGATCACTTTGAGCGCGACTTTTTAACGTATTTTAGCAACCATTGAAATCGTCCAACCTTGTCGTCAAATTTCGTTTTAGTTGTGAAACTTTTCAACATGGCTAAAGAAGTTGGTTATCCTCTCGATATCTTGTATGAAATTAATTTCGACGCGTTAGAAAACCCAACATGGCGTACACAGGAAGGGCAAATTGAGACGGTTGAAGAAATGATTTCTGATATCATGAAGAATCATAAGAGGTGGAAGCAAGGAGAGAATAACTATGACAAGAAGCTGGTTGAAGAGGTGAAAGACAAGTTTTTACTCGAGTTTATCACTCATGTTAACAAAGAAGAAGAGCATGGGGTCTTAACTGTCGAAGAAACCTTTAATATTCTCAGGAGTCCCGCGCATCTCTTGAAACGTTCCCAATCAATCGAAGAAAGGGAAACCATGAACTTAGAAAGCGCTTATTTGTCTTTGCTTGAGATAACAGGGAAAGAAAGTCCGAGTGATTATGGGCTCTTGGAAGCCAGCTTATTGGAAGAAACTCACAAACTTATTTTACAAGGCATTCCACCATCAAAGAAGAATCAAACGAAGCCTGGGCAAATGAGTGGAAAAAGAAGAGTAACGGAATTTAAGGGAAAAATGTACGAATATCCACAGCACGAAGATGTAAAAAATGAGGTGAATAAATTACTTGACAAATATAATTTTTTATTCGATGCCTGCAGCAAACATGGACTCAACGAAGAAAAAGACTATTACAATTTCTTCAAATTATGTGCCTGGTTGCTTTTTGAACTTCTCGATCTGCATCCATTTTCAGATGGAAATGGTAGACTATGCCGTATCCTTGGCAGCTACGTGCTGTCGTCATTCACACCATTCCCAACACCCATCTATAATGTGTGGACCAAATCCTGTAAAGATGATTACAAGCAAGCACTGGTAGATGCAAGGGAGAAACACAATAGGCAACCACGGGCCCTAGCTACCATGATCATCGAGTGCAGCTGGTGTGGCTGGAGAAATTTCCTCAAAGAACTAGATGAAGGTTGACATTTAGAAAATAGTGCATGGGAAAATATCACAACAGGCACTGATAAGGGCAAGTAAATCTCTAATTTTGGTGATGAAATTGGTTTCCATGGGTACACTGATTTCTGCCCCAGGTCATTCTGTTCCTCAAATAGCACCAACATACTTTTAGTCACAACTGGTTTGTCCCATACAAGGAAGTTTGCAGCAGTTACTCAAAATTAGCCCCCACAAATGTCTGCTGGTATTTTGGAACCTGCCCAAGGTGGTGAGTTTTGGTACTGACCAAGTGAATCACAACCTCTGGGGACAAGAATGTTCCCAAGCATAACAATTTGACCTAGGTAGTCGGTGCAAAGAAGAAGAATCTCAGTCTGTCAATGAGCCAGAGACAAGTTATTATTAATTACCACAGGTAGTCCTATTGTATAGAACAGAGACGTATGATACTGAATTTTCCGTGGAAAGAAATAGTTTTAAACTCTAATTTTATCATTTTGCTACCCTTGGGGCCAGCAACAATTTAAGTGAATTTAGAGGCAATGGGTTAGAGTTGAGGACTCAGATGTCAAAACTTATGCTATGTAAGATTATTGATGATCCAGATCAGGTTTTAGTCAATCTTTTTTTGTTGCAAAGGTGTCATGTTCCTATACTATGGAAAAAAACTAAACCCTTTCAGAGACAAACGCAGTCGATTCTTTGGGACAGCAATCCACAATGTAGTTAGGTTCTAGCATCATCCCTGTTCCACATACAGCAATAACTAAAGAACAATTTTCAAACTTTGCGGCAAATTTTGTTGAAGGTGCAATGGAGTGAACTCAGGTTGAAACTTTGTTTAGTTTAGTTTATTGAGATTTGTCACCACAAAATACATACATTATCATAACAGCAGTATGACGTGACCGGAGAGACGAACAGGGCGGAGCCCCAATTGCAACGTATCCCCTAGGCTCAAAAAAGTATAAGATTTACATAGTAGGACCTTACAAGAATATGCAAACTCAAAAGAACAGTTTGCAGACCATTAATAATCCCATTCACTCCTAAAGCGCCCTAGAACGCCCTCAGTTATTGGGTAAAATCATCTGGCATTAGACTAGAGTCTGTCGGATTACGCCGGTATAATTTTGAGCATACACTGTAATACCATATCTGGAGCATCAGGCATAATGGGGGCATAATACTAATATTTTTCAAGTGATTCATTTCATATACCATTTCATCACTAATATTTTTGCCACATAATTCTGTCGTTTCTGAAAACTGGGAGAAGTGTATGGAAATTTTGCCAGCAATTCACTTAGAATGTACAAAATTGATAAAAGCAGGATTATTTTAGGAACTTCATACCTTAGACTCGTACCCAGTGCATTTTGGCTGATCAAATGCAGGTTCATCTGGTTGAAAGACATATAGTAAGGCTTTCAATGCCTCACAATTTCCCATCTTTCACTTGCTCGTCAAATGTTTAACATTTCTTTCAAGAATGAAAGACTAGGTATATTTATTTAATAGGTACGGCCTATGGGGGGGTGGGGTGGAAGTGTCATTTTAGTCCGCCATAATTTGAGCATTAAACCTCCAGCCCAGCATAATTTTGAGCATAATACCCTGGTTTTATGGCCGGGTGACGCCCGAAAGCATAATACCCGATTTTTCGAGCATAATCTGACAGACCCTACATTAGACTGAGTAAAATGAGTAAATTCTCACTCCCAGGGGTCAATGCATTAACACAAGCCTACAAGGTGATCCAAGAGAATGTATTCCCCCTGTTCATCAATTTTTTTTTTTTTTTTTTTGCCTTCTTAGTTGTCTGTTAGGGTATTTGAGGGTAATAAAAATTAAACTGCTGATCTCACTGAGAGTTAAACGTGTGTTTTAAGAGAAACGGTAAACACTTGTTCAAAAGATGGTTGCTGTTAAGTAATCACTTCTGATAATTAAGGTTTTCCCAAACAGCCTTTTTCTTTGCTTTGAGTTTGGCATTTGCTTTTTAGAAGATGTTTCAAATAGTCAAGCTACCTCAAACATCTTCGGGTACATTTTAATTCTTTATTGGTTTTCAAGCTGTCATTCGCCGACTATGAACCTTGCTTTTTAAGATGACAGCTGTCCAAAACGTGCTCGTTATTTTAATAATTTCTTTATATTCATGTTACCCTTAATTTACATGATTTGAATTAAAAGAGTACCTTTGTACTTCAAGAATCTCGTGTTCGATATCAATACAGCACTGAATCTTTTCTTTCTGTTTCAAGACAACAGAACAAAAACTAATGGTGTACAATGAATGTAAAGCACTTATCAATAAGCACATCTGCCATTACTGGTCATAAAAACATGCGATACGAAATAAATAAATCTTCAGTTTTGACTTAAAATGATTAAATTTTTTAGCAGTTATAATTTCATATGGCTTGGATTTCCAAAGTTTGGGCGTGGCGACTCAATGCACTATACCCATACAAAACTCTGGGAGCAGTGGGAGCTTTCAAAAGGAACAGTTGAGAAGTAACGAGTAGCCTCGTTTCTGAACATTTTTCCCTAACCTGCACTCCAAACATTTCTGTGTCCTGGTGAATGACGAAATGCTTCGGACAGTATAAGGAAATATTCGCAAAGAAATCAGCCTCGTAGTTACTATATATTATATGTATGCGAGAGAGCACTAAGTTTACTTGATTGAATGAAAAGTACGGTTTTTATTCAGTCCAAAACCTATTTCATTTCACGAACAAAATGAACAAAGATCTTTTTGAAGAAATACGTATCCTATCATTAGTTTAATGAGTTAATAGGATACTCCTAAATCAGGATGCCCTCTTATTTTATATTAGGAGTTCAACTTAGTTACATGTAGCTATACCACATAGGACAGACCACAATGCCCTACTGTCCCTACTCTTCGATGAATAGTGTGTGGGTTCTTTTACGTCTCGTAGGGCTATGGACATTGAGGGCCTACGGTTTATCGTCCTTTATCCGAGAAGACTAGAAAGCCTAACCATTTGCAGATGTCATTACAAAGGCAGCATTTTCTCACTCCGATACTTAACCAACTGAATCTACCGGTCGGGGGTTTAAATGAGAGGGGCACCCGACTAGTAATTTCGGTAAATATCTGTTTGGAAAGAAGTTTGCCTAGATTATAGACTTATGACGCGTTCGATTGACCCTATTGCGGAATAAGAATATGAGGAGTGATGATTAATACGGTATGTTTGGCGCGTTTTGAAGTAGCAAGGATAATAAAAATGTGTTTGAAATAGCATTGTAGTTGTTTGACAATTTTAATGTGAATCTCCGTAAAAACGAAGGATTTCTAACTTATATTCCATGTACATGTATTCCTATTCCGGAATACGGTCAATCGAACGCACCCTTAGACTTAAGACATATAATCGGAAAGTGGTGAAGAGTGAGTAGACATTTCGAAACCAGGTTGAAGAACGCGGAGCCAGAATTTTACTGAGCAAAGTAATAGTCATTGACTATTTATAACTTCTATCATTTTCGCCAAAGTTTGTTTGAGAATCGCATTTTAAGTCAACGCCCTCTAAATTTCTCGAGGGAAAAAGAAGGCTGCGTAATGTACAGTTTTGGATCAGACCCGTCACGATTGCTGGAACTTTCGGATGAGGCAAAAAAAGCCACCTACTGAAATTTCTGTAGACCTGAAGTTCCCCAGAAGATCCGTACTGATAAATATTTGTAGGGAAGCTACAAACTCACTAAACGCGCTTTAGGTTCTGAATTCTGGCAAATGTTAAGACATCCGGTCGGTTGGTACCCGGTGCCCGTTAAAGGATCAACCGCTGATACATTGCATATATAACTTATTTTGGTTTGATAATTTTCTTTGCCAGAACGTTCACTGTCTGTATTTGGAGACTGAAGAGAAAGAGACTCGTCATGACTCGTTTAGATGAGTCATGCCCCACAGCTCGAGCTGTACTTGAGAATGTCTTAATAGAGCGCCACACTGCTTTAATTTTAAAAAGTTGTAGCGCCTTCGGCCTTTATTCGACAGCGACATCATTTGAAGGCGGTGTTTTGAATGAAATAGCTAACTTTTAGGATGTTAGCAGGTCATAGCGTATTGGCCATAAAGGGATTCGAGGGTGATACTGTTTTTTTCACGCAGGTTGCAGCTGGTAAGAAAAGCCTGAAAATTCTCTTATCCTAAATTCTCTCTTTTTAGAAGTTAGAATATATATAAAGTACTTGGTACTCGTAGCTAGCTAACAAGCAAGAAATGAAATTATATCTCAAAAGCTAATAAAGGTTTTGTAAAGCGCAAATTTTATTCTTTGCCGTTGACTAACACCGCATTAGAAAGTCTGGCAACAACGTCACATAACAAGAGTATGGCACGTGCCGCATTTCTTCTTCATTTCTACACTGTCAATCAGCAACGGGCTAAATTAAATTTAGGTTGTTGACTACGACGTGAGCCTTCAACAGTGGTGAATATTTTTCTCTATCTAAGCTAACCATTATTTCTTTAGGAATTATGATATGTTGTCATTTGAAAAAGAATTATCCAACAACAGATGTACTGGACTATTCATAGTCTTTTTTCACTTAATTATTAGCATTTGGAACCATCACCAAAGGACATCCGTTGTGAAACCTTTTCTGAGATGCGTTCAGCAACCGGAAGTGAACATTTCGTCTTCCATGACAGTAGTGTATCCGATTTTTGAACTAATCATCTCAAATGGAGAAAAGATACTTAGCAATACAAATGCGGTTGTGTGAAGACAAGTTAAAACTGCTCACTTCCGGTTGCCGCCAGCCTCTCAAAAACGTAGGGTGTTTAAGTTCTCTATTGACTCTTGTAAGACAAGTGTAAGGAATTTCGAAATGAAATAGTTTTAGTTTGGGGTTAAGACTCGGGACAGGAGATTACTATTAATTAGCACAGTCCATAATTTATGCTGGCTCTTATCTTTGCGAAGTCTGAAGGTACGATAACTGGTTTATGTTGAACGTTTTCCTTGCCGGCGCGGCGGTTGATTCGTAGCTTCGCGTCCAGAATTTTGTTACTCTTTTGAAACACTTGGTTCCTTGAAATTTTCACTGTACGCCCATTGTTGTTTAGGTATCTTTCAATTGAATTCCGAAAACCAAGAAGTGCCGAGCGACTGTATTCTTCACCTTTTTTCGTTCTCGCTTCGACGTAAAACCTTGCTAGGTTTAAGTCTAATTTTGCTGTATTCATTTTAAGGAGAGGTGTTGTGATGCTTCTTGCTTGACACCAATCTGTGTAAACAATTATTTTGAGACTGTATAGTGCTGAAATTGTCTAATAAATCAGTTTCTTTAAATTTCTGCTTTTTGTGTTACTTAAATGCGAAGCAAAAAAATTGTTTGTTACCTTGAAATAATTTTACGACCCATTTTGTGTTTCGTTTTGTCGCGAGCGACTGAGATTGCTCCAGAATTTTTTCCAAGTCATTCTCCACGTAGAAACGTGTCTTTTCTTCTTCTTCCTTTTGGAATTTATCAACAGCCTCGACAAGAGTTTTTTCTATCTTCTCGTTCGCCCAGTCCGGCAAAATATTTTCCAAAGTTTCAAAATTTTCCGCCATTTTGAAAAAAAAATTTTTTTCCCTTCGGCTGATGACGTCAATCGTGTATCTGTCCTCTAATTGATCATAGGCAAAAACCAATCAAAATCCGTGAATATATTGGGTTATTATATAAACACATACATATGGGTGTTGAGTATATTTTATAGAATTTATATTTTCAGGTTTTGGTATCATTTCTTTGGTGATTTATTCCTTCAGATTATCCATATGGCCTTCTTGTTTTTCTGTCTTGCCATTAAATTGTAAGAAATCAAAACCCGTGCGGACGTGTGTCCTACTCTAGTTAAAATCGCAAAATATTTAAGATGGTCCAAAATCCCATAGTTTGAAAGGAGGTTTTCGTTGCCGGATGGTGTAGTCACATAAAATAGAAATTCCGAAACTTGACTCGGCCATCATCACTGAGCAAATATTTACACCATCGCTCTCTTATTTCGTGAATAATAAGCACGCCCTTGACTACCGTGATTTCACCACCGTTTGATAGAACCTTTCGTGGAAACTAACTCTATCATTGAATTTTACTTCAAATTATGTACTATCAACTATTCGACTCCTTCTGTTCAACCGAGATGAGCTTTTGACCATTTGGGTAGTTTTCTTCAAGACGGTCAGTTAACCTTGAGAAATCGAACCTCTTTCATTCAACAGAAAGTCGTGTTATTTGTTAAGTCATTTTACTCGTTTTTCCTGTAATTTTTGTGCATATTTAATTAATTAGTTCTTCGAACCTTTTCAATTCATCTGCAATTAAACAGAACTCAAACGTCTTCACACTTCACGAGCAAAGTAACGGAATCTCGTTAATCCTATGAAATGATTTTATGTCAAGTTACATGTCGCAAATTAATGTTCATTTTTATTCCTAAACGAAAATTGAATGTTTAGATTGGAGTTATCGCCGATTACAAAAAGTTTAATAAGATCAAAATCTACCGAAACTAAGTGACAATCTGGGCTTGTTCAAAAGCTTATTAATTTACGTTAAATTAATTTGCAAGGAGGTACCAAAACCCTCATTCTCCCATCGTCAAAATATCTTCATTGATCAGTAAATAGAATAAATGTTCACTTTTTATTGTCTTTATTGTGTATGCTGTCAATTAAATGTACATGCAGTGGTTGTTACAGAAGATTGTCGCTTCTGTTCATTAGTATTTGTTTGAAGGATGTTACTGTGACAATAACGTAACTTGTTTAAAAAATTGAACTATTTTTGTAAATTAAATGATATCAAATCATTACCTAGTCTAGGACTGCCTGGAACATCGTTAGTATACGTTGACTGTGACAACCGCTTTCCGTTAATCGCCAACTTTTGTTAACTGCATTGAAATTAACAATAGCGAACAGTGAAATCATTTTCTCACTCGTTCTTGCAGAAAGGTCAAAAAGCCGTTTGTTCAATAAGGGATTACAGAATGTGTACAATGAACAAATGTTAGCTCGAAAGTGTTATTTTAAAGATACATTTTACTCGTTTGTTGACATGATTGGCTCAATTCAATCAAGAGCGCACTGGCTCAAGGGGTACAATTCGGGCTTTTTTTTCCGTAGTTGTGACGAGCCCTATATAATAATGTTCCCTCCAATAAATAGGGCCTGCTTAGAGTGACGATGACCGGCAACAAAAACCGCCATAAGTCATGGTGAGCCCGGTTTGGCGTTTGCTGGGCGGGTACAAAACTGTCTCGCCTCGCTCTTTCTTTTGTGTAAAAAACAAACTTACGTCAGCAATAACTTCCATCCGAAGGAACTTACTTCATCCTGTTTGAGAAAACATGTTTCTAACATGTTCCTCTAGCTGAAAATAGATACTTGTCATCTCACTCGGCTGTCAAATACATTTTGGCATTGAAAAGAGGGAGTAAAAAAGCCTGACTTCTAGAAACATCGGGTCATTCGATTCGGCGTTGCTGGACATCAATTAGTTCTGAAATCGCGACCATTTTTTTGCCTCTTGGAGACCAAGAAACGAATCAGTCGTTCAGGTGTGTACGTGTGGATCGCTGAACAGAGCTTAATTCAAGCAGCCCTAGATATGTCTCAATATGAGCTACCGTTGTCCTGCCCATGAAGTCTTCGAGGCATAGAATCATAACAGATATAGTGTCGTTTGTTTTTTCGGCGTTACACAGTGGTCAGGCTGCTATTCGTAGCTTGCGAGATTAACAATGCCCGAGGTGTATTTTTGCATTTGAACTGGATTTGACCTTGGTGATTCCGAAATGATTCAACCATACCACACTTTCACAGCCATGCACTGTTTTCCATAGATGCCCTCTGTAAATATGCCTTTTTTTCTTTTTCTTTTCAGATTACCATGAAAGGAAACAAACTTGCTTTCTTTTTGCTGCTAGTGCTTGCGTTTGAGATTCTGTTTTTTACAGCTACTGAAGCTAACCCCTTTTGGACTCGTCGTCGACGTCGACGTCGATGCAGCTCGTCTCGCCCTGCAGGCGTTGCATGGGTCAACGGGTGGCAACAGTATTTCAATTTCAAGTGTCAAAACAGTAAGAGACAATTCCATAATCTCCTGGTGTTATTTCTTCTACTCATTTCTAGCAAGCAACGCAAGGAGCATTTCAATTGAAAAAGAAAAATCACCATATTGGATTTTTTTTTTTGTTTCATGCATGCCTTGAGTCTCGAAACTAAATTACCTGTACTTGGCACTAGGCGAAAGATGGAGTGGGGCTTGGAGGGCCATCCCAATCATGAACGCCATGAACGGGTTTCACAAGTCCAATTTTTTTTTTTTTTTACTAAATCAATGCTTTTCTATAGCTTGCTATTTATATCCAAGTACCACCTTTTCAGAGGAATCATTCATTTTTGAAGTATTAGAGCAGTCGGAGTGAAGATTATCATCATGAGCTTGCTCGTTCTTATGAAAAACTATTTGCAACAAATGAACTGTGCACAATGTCGGTAATATGAAGGATGAAAAACCCAAAAAAAAATCATGCAAATTTAATAATTTGAACAACAAACTTTTCAACTCAAAGATGACATCAACTGAAACTGTCACTTAAAAACAAACACGTTTATCCTCCCGTTTATCTTCTGGACATTCTTTATGTTGACAACCTCATAACCTCAACTTGTTTTTACTCCATTATAGATTACTCTATAACAGGCTGGCGCAGCATCCACCGAAACTGCAAGGAAGATCGCATCCATTACTTTCAATGCTCGTATGGTCCGATGAACTACCAAGAGAAACACTGTTCTCACACAGCAAACTACGTAAACGCATATGATGGAGACCTGTCGTTCAAATGCTCTCACAATGGCTTTATCGCTGGGGTCAGAAGCTCCTACAGTAGCCACCATAAAGATCGCAAGTAAGGATTGACCGCCGTTCAGATGTGCGGCTTGGTTGAAATTTTGTCCAAAATTTTTATAGTGCTTTTCTTGATACAAAGACAATGATAAAATCTCCTAAGATTTGTTTCCTATTTAGAAGTGAAGAAATAGGGTCTAGTTCTACGAACCGAAACCTTTAGCCCAGCCTTCTTCCCCACATTTTAATATAAACTCCCTGAAAATGAACCAGATAAGCCAAATTTCGAAACCCTTCACTGCTTTAAACACTAAATCGAGATTTTGTCGTCTTGTTCCTCCTTCCAAAGGGTAAAGAATAATGTTTTCTGAATTCCTAGATTCTGAATCGGAGCGATGTTTTAGTTGAACTTCTTTCGATACCAAATCCGTTTCGTGCATTCCGAGAAAGCAGAAGTCGAAGTGAGCTGCAAAAGCTTCAGATCTGTATAGTCGTGTACTGTTCCAACGAATTTTTTCACAGACTGTATGTAAAATAAGGAGCACCAATTTCACCTTGGTAAAAACTGATTCAACCTGAGAACGGATTTTACCGACAACATACATATGCCTTGCTTTACTTGAAGGCCCGTTCAGCGGCGCTAAATCAAAAGTCGCTCCAGAAGAAATTCGAATTAATGCTCCTTGTATAATCTTTCACAAAGGAATTCTCGGATACTATTTTTATTTTAGGTTTTCGTTTCGCTGTTGTCATAAGCCTGGTTATTGTGCAACTACCTGCAAATTCACGAACCTGCTGAACAACTGGGATCAAGAAATCAACTACAGTGTTCCTTCGGGCTATTACTTGGTGGGAGCTCACAGCACACATCATAATCACTATGAGTAAGTGTTGCCAGATTGCTTTGTTCAGCATCTGTATTGCCTTAAAGGTCAGTCACGACCTAGATATTAGACCTGTTGGGGAATACTCAGCATGTCTTAGGGACCTTACAGTCAGCGGGTCTCACGGAAAAATAAACTTGAAATCACAGTATCTTCCGAAAGAAAAAGTGCAAGAGCTAGTCATGATACTTTTACTACAGTTCCGCTCAATAATGGTAGTTAATGCCCAGAATCGTCTTGTTCGTTATTACACTGTCATCTTCAAATAGGACCTTTTAAGGTCAAGTAGGGACCTTATATACTTATAAACCACAGTATCTTCAAATAGGACCTTTTAAGGTGATTCCTTAGTAATAGAAGTTGTCGTAAGATTTTCTTTAAACTTTTCTCGATTGTTCCCTACATTATGGTGACTCGAAATGTGCAGTTAAAAGGATAGTTCACCAAGCTCGTTTGCGAGATATAACTTGCTCAAGTTACTAATTTAATCATTGCGACTTCATCATCTATCTACGTTTTGCAGGAACATGAAGCACAGCTTTGACGTAATTCTTGAAATAACAAAACAGGTGTACTGTATTGCTCAAAAGGAATAACTTAATATTTGTTTTATGACACAGGCACACGTTTTCAAAAGGCACTGACTACAAACATTCCTCGGGTGCGTGATCTCGAGGAGACAATTTTGTGTCCACGAGTGATGGCTACGAATACTTTTTTTCCCTGTAACTTTTTTTTCTGACGTAAATTTTTAAATTTTTTTTACAGCACAAAGAGGAGGAGTAAGAGAATAAAATTATGCCAAAAAAATGATAGGTCACCAACCTCGTTTAGAAGAAAACAGAAAGCAAACCAAGCTCGACCCCTCCACAACACGTCTCCCCAATAGCGCGGTTTCACTTTCACTCTCGGACTGAAATGACACTTTAGCATCATCAAGGCTATCAATCGACTTCTTGTTTTGCGAGAGTCTAAATAGTTTCCCGTTTTGCTCTTTACTGCCATGCATGCTCTGAAAACGGCTGTTCTTCTTTCTAGCGAAGTTTCCTGCACGAAAGTTCGCCATTCTGCAATGTTTTTGGCCACCTTCGATATATCAATATTCACACATGGCTACGAGTTTTTATGGTTAAATTTAAACATTGCTTTGTTAAGAAAAATCCGTTGAGACTTGTGAGACAAAGAAAACAGAACAGAGCCATGAAATTTGACCAAAAAGCCTCTTAGCAATGCCTTAATAGGAACATCTATGTCCTTCGCTGTTACGCACAGAACAGGATGCGCAGTGCAATACTAGGGAATCACCTTAAGGTCAAGTAGGGACCTTATATACTTATAAACCACAGTATAATTCCAACACTATAAGACAAGAAAATGTGGAAGAGTAATAAGAAAGGACAAGCGATGGAGTTGAAAAATAATGACAGTTAATGCCCAGAATCGTCTTGTTCGTCATTAAAATGTGACTTTCTGAGATCAGAAACAATCCCTCGCATGTTTACAAATATTTCAATTGTTTTTGTCAAAACTTACTTGGTTCTTCTTATACAGGGACCGGAGGTGGAAGTTTGAGATCTGCAGTTTTACCAAAAGTGACCATTGCACGAAAAAATGAAGTCGACCTAAAAATCGCAAGTGCTAACAGCAAAGAAGCATTAAAGGGGATACTGATATTCGTGACAAGTTTGACAGCAAAACCACTGTATGGTGAAGGGAAATTGAAATAAAGAAGCTTTGCCTTTTGAAGTGTCATTAGTGCTTTTGTTAGAACCCTCAAAGTGTAATTTTGCGATCAATGATAGCGAAGATATAGCTGACGTTACCCGTTGTTGTTAATGTACCAACCAGGGCCCAGTTGCTTGAAGCATGATTCGCGCTTAATATTAAAACCTTTATCACTGGTTAGCGCTCACCAAGATCTGACAGGGCCCGTGAAGAGGGAAGGGTCGGGGGAGGGGGGAGGGGACTATAGACCCCGTTGACGGTGCAAGCTGGGAGAACGTTTTGCGTGGCAATAGGGAAGACGTAGTTATTGTGCTAACAGTGGAATGAAAAAAAGCTTTCTGCAGTAATACGGCTCTGGCCTCAATAGCTGATTGCTAAGACAGGGGCCGCGGAGTACGTTTGAAAGTGGGGGGGTGGGATAGGTTTTGGTATGGATCACGGAAGTGTGAGGGAGGGAGGAGGGGTTTAGGAGAAAAAAAACACCGTAGGAAAAAGGTAGGGGGCTTCTCGTAGTACTTCTGAATAAAGATTATTTCTACTCTTGCAAAATCCTCACGCGCGTAATTAGATGTACACCTAATTTCAGTGACATCCAACGGGAAGTGTCCCTTTAATTTTAAGACCTTGCTTCCTATTCCATTAATAAGGCAGAGGTTAGGGTCAGGCGTTATTCTGAGATCAGGGTAAATGCAGCTGCTGGTTATCCTTACTTGAGGAGCAGCATTTGGGGTACACTTTGTGACGTAAATTGTCTGCTGATTCCGAGACACGAGTGATGTCAGTTGAAGTCGGTGAAAAGAGCAAGAGGACATTCCGTGACGCTTATTGAAATCACGCATGCATCTAGTTTGTTCAAGAGAATAGACTAAATTCGCATTTTCAGTATTGGACTGGAACTAGCTTGCAATGGAGGCTAAAGCGGGGAAATCTTTTCAAATGCAAATACTTCCCCGAGTTAGTGTCCATTGCAAGCTACAATTGTAGTTCCACAGCCCAATACTGAGAATATGAATATGGTCTATTCTCTTGATTACGTACATTTCTGGATAATCAGTCCCCATAAATTTGAGAATCTGTTGAAGTTTCTTCAGTAATCCGTCTGTTCCATTTTCTGTTATTGTGAGCTGTATTGTATATTGCATACCTTCTTGATGTTAAACTATAATAATGATAACCATAAAAGGCAAAAACACTTCATATTGAGGGTACTCAACGATAGTTTTTGGCGAAAAAGTGCTGGGCCCTTTGTAGTGCTTTTAAAGCAAGATACACGACTTTTAATTAAAGTGCTCCTAAACTCAAACATTTTGCATCTACAATATTAATCTCCCCACCAAGAACAAACATGTGTTAATTCTTTTACTCAAAATTTCGCTTTTTATCTGCTGGACAAGACACCCAAAGTTATCAAAACTAGCAGTAATTTGGACCCACGTCCAAGCTATGAGAGGCATGGGTCTGTTCTCTATTTTACGTTACAAACTGCTTTGCAATGAAAAATTTCTTTGAAAGCAGTTTGTGACGTAGAATCGAGAATAGACCCATGCCTCTCACATCATGCTCGTGGGTCCAAATTACTGCTAGTTCTGCCAAGTTTATGTGGCTTGCACGGCACAGAAAGAGCGAGATTCTGGGTAACAATGGTTATGCTTTGATTGGGGAAATTTATATTAGGAACGTAAAATATTTAAGTACTGGTCCCAGATATCTGACTGACTGTTTCCAAAAACTTTTATAAATAATTAGGAAAGTACGCGCACTCTCATTGGCCAACAGCTGTGTTTAGATGAGAGTATGGAAACACGGCTGTGACATCACACGAAGTTTGATTGGTTATGTATTGTCAGACTTGCGTTTTGATTGGTTAGTAGGAAATATGAGCTTGTGTGAATAAACTCTGTTTCAATCAAGAAGTAAAAACACCAGCATTTTCGCTCAATTTTTGAATTATCTTTGAGAATTATTTTCTAAAAGCAATAGAGGACTGTTTTCCGTGTTTCCATAGCCTCATGTAAACACTCAGGGGAGTTGGGAGAATTCGAGACAGTTATGCAAAACCTCGACTACGTCTCGGGTTTGTATAACTGTCTCGAATTCTCCCAACTCGCACCCGTGTTTAGATGAGGCTATGGAAACACGGAAAACGTCTTCTATTGATTAAGGGATAGTGTTTACTCTAGGAATTGCAAATTCCTTAGTTCTTAGATTATAATTAAATTCATTATGCGAAAATAATCTAAGTACTCTGGACACAACCCCTATTTGACCTAAAACATTAATATTGCTATATCTTGCAGCCTCCTATGATTTCCGCAAAGTAGGTAATTTAGATTGCCCAAAGACTCCTCTCAGTGTACCCTTTCGAGTTGAGTTTCCTAGAATCGATAGCCTTACAAAAATTCCATACAATACTACAATATGTTATAGATGCAGGAGAGTAGCAGCTTTAGAGCGGTTTTCAAACGAGTGTCGTAAAACCAAAACCAAAGTAATTACTTTGGCCAATCAAAAAGAACGGAGACAATCCAGTAAACCAATCAAAACTCGAAGTAATAACACGTAGCCGACACAAAGCGCGGGAAAATGTGCACGCGCGAGCTACGATTGGTTTTAGTTTCACTTCTGATTGGTTGAAAAAGTGGCGCGAGAACTTTGAACCAATCACTGAGTGAAGTAATGCAAAACCAACGTAATTATCTAATTACTTTCGGCACTCAATTGAAAACCACTCTATAGAGTTGCAGTTTTGTGTTTTAATTTATAGGTAATAGATTCCTTAACCTTCTAACGACCCCTACCCTTTGACTAGCCTTCTCGACTTATGTTGATTAGCTGATTAAAAAAGTTAACTTAACTTAATGAACTTGGATAGCGCTGTAAGTTATAACAATATTCTAATGCGCTTTGTATGTATCATATAATTGAATAAAAGTAGAATAACATTTCTTGTTTATATAGACTAGCTATAAAAATTCAAAAGCTATTAAAAATGTTCATATCATAGCTTGCCTAGATAAAAAAGTTTCCAAATTCTCTTTGAATGTATCTACGTTTGCTGAATTACGAATTGCTAGTGGCAGACTATTCCAGACCGGTGGTCCGGCGACGTCAAATGCACGGTCGCCAAGTGTTTTACATTTAGATCGTGGGACCAAGAGCAAGTGTTGATCGTCGGTATGCAATGCGTGGCGACCCGGAGGTTTGATGTGTAGTAGCTCAGTCATGCAAGATAGAGAGAAGCCTTTGCAAACCAAGAGCGCGATCTTGAATCTGATCCGCGAGGCAACAGAAAGCCAACGTAGGGGTGATGTGAGAATACCGTGAGAGATGGCAGGTAACGCGCGCTGAGGCATCCAGAGCCCTATCAATATTAACACCCAATATGGTAATATTATGATAGGATAAGATCTATTTCTATTTCTCTCTCATTCTTGTTTCTACTCATTAACATGGTCCCATATTTCATAAAGTTACCCCTAAGGTCACTCGATCTTCGGCCTTTTCCCTCCAGTTTTCTAACTCATTAATGTTCTTCAGATGCCTCTTGAACGCGTCTTTGTAGCGTAGTCGCGGTGCCCCAACTTTTCTTGAGCCTTCTTTTAGTTCTCCATAGAAGACGGCCTTTGGTAGTCTACTGTTCTCCATGCGTGTAACATGTCCCGTCCATCTAAGGTGACACGTGGTGATCATTTCTTCAACACTGGGCATTCCTGCCCTATCCAGTACTTGAAAATTAGATACATGGTCTTTCCACGAGGTGTCCATTAGTTGGCGGAGATGTCTCTGTTGTACCATATCGAGTCTCTTTATGTAGCGTCAGTAGAGAGTCCAAGTTTCTGAGCTGTACAGAAGTGTTGGAATTACAATTGCTCTGTAAACTTTCATCTTGGTTTTCAGATGGATTCCTCTCTGGTCCCACAGACGGCTTCTCAGTTTTCCGAAGGCCGACGCTGCCGATTGGATTCTTCTTGATATTTCTGCATCTATAGTTCCGTTGTTGGAGATTGTACTGCCCAGGTAGGTGAACTTGTCTACTTCTGCCAGTGGGGTACCATCCAGGAGCACCACTCGAGGGTTCAACTTTTTGTTATGGATGTCTTGGATTAGAACTTCTGTTTTCTTGATGTTGATCGTTAGTCCGAATCTCTTTGATGCTTCAGCAAAGGCTGTCAGTAGATCTTGCATTGCCTGAAGACTGTGGGTTGATCAGGCCGCGATGTCCCGCACAGCAGCCCGATTCTCAACCAACTGAGCCACCAGTGTGTAGCTTATAGCTGCTCTGAGTTGCTTTTTTTCACGTATAATGAAATACCATCATGCTAACATACCTTGTGCAAATCTCATATGACCTAACTCTGTTTTGGAGAAAATTATGCGAGACATCAGGCAACACATTATGTCACATTATTGTTCCCTCAACATTACAGTCCCGGATTTATTTGACATTTAAAAATTATATTACTTCCCTGAGATTGATTGCATACCACTCGCGTCAAACGTGAAGACACCGATGCTATAGTATTTGTCTTCGCCTTTGGCAAATAACAAAAGAATACACAAAACCTAGGTCTTCAGATTTGACTTCAACTTTGACGCGCGTCAAACGTGAAGTCAAAGTTGTTACAAATTTGACTTAACCTTTACCACGGTCAAAGGTATAAGCAAACTGATAATGTATTTGACCATACGTTTGACGGGGTCAAAGGTTAAGTCAAAGCCGATGCCAGATTTGACTTAAGCTTTGCCTAAGATTAAATATGAAGGAAACCCAATTTGACGTTTCGTGAAAAGTTGCACAACGGCTTTCCTCGTCTTTCATTTTCCTGCAATTTGATTAGTTACTTTAAACAAGCCTCGATGTCATTGTGTTCTTCATAGTCATTCTGGTGAATAGAATCATACTGGATACCATCAGAATCTTTGTTTAATAGCTTGATGTATGCCATTATTCCAGTTATTTCGTCATTTTTCACTCCTTTCACTGATAATTTATGCTGTTTAAGATACTGTTGTAGTAACCTCAACTGTTAATTTACGTGCTGATTCACACGATAAGTCCATAGTCTCCATAGTCTTCGTGTCTTTTGTTCTTGAGCAACGCCTTATCTTTTTTCCGCTGGTTTGCACGAATGTCTTTGCATCTTTCAAGACAAAAGAGGTGATTCACTGGTAGGCAGTTACAAGATTCTCTTCAGCAATATATTTGTTGCAGAAATTCTGGATGCTCAGGATCTTCTACATGAATTTTTTTTAAGAGAAACTTGTTTTTTAAGCTGTGCCCGTGATAGGAAGACTACTACCTCACGAAAAGATTGTTTAGACTTAAATACGATTTATCAGCGCTATTTGAAATGGGTGCTTAGACTGCAGTCTGCAGTTGTCATACGCCACCTTTTCCAGTTGTGATTACACCATTCTTTACAAATTCCACATAAAGCTCCCCTCTAATGTAATGCGTACCATAGAAATCGCAAACCTTCTTGAAATGTGCAGCGCAGAAGCATGAAGAGTGAGATTTTGTAAATATTCTTTATTGTAGAAGAACTGTTCCAGTCTTCAAGAAGGGACCTTCAGGCTGAAAGGCATCAGTAAATTCCTCTAGTGCGGGAGATAAAACGTCTGAGGCGAATTTTCCAAGAGCTCCCTTGGGAACATGTGGCAGAAGGGACAAAGAGTGACAATGGA
>NC_090890.1:48233202-48243202 GCF_036669925.1 Montipora capricornis | reverse complement strand
TGAGACGGGACCTCCGGCTTATCGTCCTTATCCGAGAAGACTAGAGAGTCTAACCATTTGCAGATGTAATTACAAAGGCAGCACTTTCTCCTCAGTTTTTGAAAGACCCTGAGTGTTGGTTCGGCCGGAGTTGAACTCACGACCTCCCGCGTGACAGCCCGGTGCTCAACCAATTGAACCACCGGTGCGCGGTGTTCTGGTTCAAATTTCCTCAGGGGTAACTTTGCGAAATATGAGACTATGTTAATGAGTAGAACAAGAATGACAGAGAAATAGAACTTATCCTATCATAACATTACCATATTAGGTGTTAATATAGATAGGGCACTAAATTTTTCTGATCACATAATAAACATAAGTAAGAAAGCTAGTCGAAGCGTAGGGGTCATTAGAAGGTAAAGGAATCTAATACCTATAAAAACGCAAACTTGCAACTCTGTAAAGCTGCTATTCTCCCGAATTTATAACATATTGTAGTATTGTATGGAATTTTTGTAAGGCTAGTGGTTTTAGGAAACTCAACTCGAAAGGGTATGTACAGGAGAGGACCGGACTCTTTGGGCAATTTATTGTGATAGTAATGCATCTTGTGAGAAACTCCTGGAAAGGGCTAAATTACCTACTTTGCGGAATAGGAGGCTGCAATGATATAGTAATATTAAGGTTCAAGGTCAAATGGGTGTTGTGTCTAGAGTATTTACTCGCATTATTTTCGCATAATTAAGTTAATTATAATCTAAGAACTAAGGAGTTTACAATTCCTAGACTGTAAACACTATAAGTTTTTGGAAGCACTCAGTCCGATACCTTGGACCAATACTTAAATATTTTTCGTTCCTAATATAAATCTCCCCATCCAAAGCAAAGCCATTGTTACCCAGAATCTCGCTCTTTCTGTGCCGTGCAAGCCACATAAACTTGGCAGAACTAGCAGTAATTTGGACCCTCGGCTGTGATGTGAGAGGCATGGGTCTATTCTCTAATTTACGTCACAAACTGCTTTGCATTCCTGTTTTCAACGAAATTTTGAATTGCAAAGCAGTTTATGACGTAAAATCGAGAACAGACCCATGTCTCTCATAGCGTGGACGCGGGTCCAAATTACTGCTAGTTTTGATAACTTTGCGTGTCTTGCCCAGCAGATAAAAAGAGAAATTTTGAGGTAAAAGTGGTAAAACATGTTTGCTTTTGATGGGGAGATTAAAATTGTGGATGAAAATGTTTGAGTTTAGGAGCATTTTGATTAAAAGTTGTGTATCTTGCTTTAAAAGCACTACAAACGGGCCCAGCATTTTTTCGTAAAAAACGTGACCATCCTTGGGCACGCTTCTGTTTTTTAGAAACTAGGTGCTCTTCGCTACTGATATAATGCTAATACTATGTCTTTAAGGAAGTGAATTGTCCTCAATATGAAGTATTTTTGTGGTTGTGGCTGGTTTTATGGTTATAATTATTATAGTTTAACATCAAGAAGGTATGCAATGGACGATATAGCTCACAATAACAGAAAATGGAACCGACGGATTACTGAAGAAACTTCAAAAAGCAATTTGATAGCTGATTCTCAAAGTAATGGCGAGTTGTTATCCAGAATTAGTATAATTAAATAGGTGATTAATGGAAATTCTCTGCGCTGATTGGTTGCATGCACTTGAGGTCATTATTATGCGATAATCACCTATTAAGCGGTTTTTTTCAAAATGGCCGCGAGCCATTTTGTCGAGGTGACAAACGAAGAAATAAATTGTTTTAAAGAAATTAAATGCAGATATTTCAAAGAATCACCTATGTAATTATACTAAAACAATTATTCACCTCAGGCTCGGTGAATATCGGTGAATGAAAACCTCGACTTCGTTTCGGTTTTTATTCACCGATATTCATCTCGTCCTCTTAACGTATAATCAAGAAAATTTTCTTGACGTAATTTGACGCATGGGTGAATTCAAAAAGCCTCACGAGTGTCCTCTTGCTCTTTTCACGGACTTCAACTGACATCACTTTTGTCTCCCTTCATCAGCAGACAATTTACGTCACAAAGAGTCCCTCAAATGCTGCTCCTCAAGTAAACTTAAACAGCTGCATTTTACCCTGAGCTAAAAATAGCGGCCTAGGGGGAGGGAGGAGGAGTTTAGGACAAAACAAAACCGTAGAAAAAAGGTGGAGGGGGGTATAGTCCCCCCCCCCCCCCACCCCCAACACTTCCCTCTTCACGGCCCCTGTTAAATCTTGGTGAGCGCTAACCAGCGATAAAGGTTTCAATTTACGCGCGAATCATGCTGCAAGCAACTGCGCCCTGGTTGGTAGGTTAATAACAACAGGTAACGTCAACCATATCTTCGCTATCATTGATATAGCAAACACTTTGAGGTTTCGAAAATAAGCACTAACTACACTTCAAAAGGCAGAGTTTTTTTTAATTTCAATTTCCCTTTACCATACAGTGGTTTTGCTGTTAAACTTGTCACGAATACCAGTATCCCCCTTTAATGCTTCTTTGCTGTAAGCACTTGCGATTTTTTGTCCACTTCATTTTCCCTTGCAGTGCTTACTTTTGGTAAATTCGCAGATCTCAAACTTCCATTTCCGGTCCCTGTATAAGAAGAGCCAAGAGGTCATGTCTCAGAAATTAAATCCATGATCAGTTTTGACAAAAAACAATTCCAATATTTGTAAACATGCAAGGGATTGTGTCTGATGAGAAACCCATAAGGGTTGAAACGTGTAACGGCCCCTTGTGTGCTGGGAAACAAGCTTCTGAATATTCAATTTTCTAAGTACCATATTTGGAACAACAAGAGCGAGGGGTTTCCAAATATGGTACTTAGCACTAAAACATTCAACCAATCAGTTCGCACTGAATATTCGGAAGCTGTGAACGCGCGTTACACGTTTCATCCCTTATGGGTTTCTGGTCTGATGCCATAAAATTACATTTTAATGACGAACAAGACGACTCTGGGCATTAACTACCATTATTTTTCAACTCCATCGCTTGTCCTTTCTTATTACTCTTGCAAATTTTCTTGTCTAAGATACTGTGATTTGAAGTACATTTTTTTTAGTCCTGCTGAACTTTTAACAGGTCCCTACTTGAAGGTGACATTTTGATAATGAACACGACGATTGTGGGCCTCAACTATCATTTAAATTTATTGAGCCGAATTGAAATAAAACTTGTAGCGGTCAGGCCACGACATTTTTCAACACCACCAAATGCAATCCGTTTCAATCTTGTCCTTTCTTACTATCATTACCAGCTCTTGCACCTTTTCTATGGGAAGATACTGTGATTTCAAGTTCATTTTTCTGAGTTCCGCTGACTCTAAGGTCCCTGAGATATGTTGAGTATTCCCCATTAGGTTTAACATCTGCGCCGAGACTGACCTTTAAGCCAATACAGATACTGAACAAAGCAATCCGGGCAACACTTACCCATAGTAATTATGATGTGAGCTGTGAGCTCCCACCAAGTAATAGCCCCGAGGAACACTGTAGTTGATTTCTTGATCCCAGTTGTTCAGCGTGGGCGTGAGTTTGCAGGTATGTGCACAGTAACCATCCTTATGACAACAGCGAAATGAAAACCTGAAACAAAAATTGCATCAGAGAACTCCTTTGTGAAAGATTAAACAAGGTGCATTAATAGGCCATTTCCGAGTTCACGTCTGCATCCTCTTCAAAGCGAGTGCAAGGGCAAAGTTTTTGTGATGGTAATTTTAAATAGTTCTATTTTACATATGAATGAAAACTAATTTTCATAAGAAAAATTTCGCACTTGGACTCTCTTTGAAGAGGAGGCAGAGATGAACTCGAAAATGGCCTATTCGAATTTCTCCTGGGGCATTTTTCAATTCAGAGCCTCTAAACGGTCCTTCAAGTAAAGCAAGCCATACACGTAAATACAGTTGGCCATACGCTGGAAGACATCATAGGCACGGTTGATTTGACTTTTGCTTTGAATCCATGAAAGGATGTGGCGAGACTTTTTAGCCAATCGCTGTGTGCAGTGATGCACAAGAAAGATATCGATAAATATCGAAAAGAAATTCAACTAAAATTTCGCTCCAATTCAGAATCTAAGTATTCATAAAGCTTTATTCTTTACCCTTTGGAAGGAGGAACAAGTCGACGAAAGACGAAATCTCGATTTCGTACTTACAGCAGTGGAGGGTTATCTGGTTCATTTTCAGGAAATTTACGTTAAAATGTGAGGGAGAAGGCTGGGCTGGAGGTTTCATTTCGTGGAACTAAACCCTATTTCTAGTCAACACTTGTAAATAGGAAACAGATCTTTGCAGTTTTTATGATTGTCTTATAAACATTTTGGCCAAAATTTCAGCCAAACCGCACATCTGAACGTCGGTCAATCCTTACTTGCGATCTCTGTGATGGCCACTGTAGGTGCTTCTAACTCCAGCGATAAAGCCATTGTGAGGGCATTTGAACGACAGTTTTCCATCATAGTCGTTTGCGTAGTTTGCTGTGTGAGAACAGTCTTTCTCTTGGTAGCTCATCGGACCGTATGAGCATTGAAAGTAATGGATGCGATCTTCCTTGCAGTTTCGGTGGATGCTGCGCCAGGTTGTTATAGAGCAACCTATAATGGAGTAAAAACAAGTTCAGGTTATCAGAGGCTATCAACATCGTAATGAATGTCCAGCATACGGCGTGATACCCGTGTTGTTTTTTTTAAGTGACAGGCTTTCAGTTGATGTCATCTTTAAGTTAAAAAGTTTGTTGTTTAAATTATTAAATTCGCATGTTTTTTTTTTCTTTTTTTGTACTTTTTAACCTTCATATTAGTCATATTTATGAGTAATCAGTTCATTTGTTCCAAAGTAGTTTTTCATAAGAACGAGCAAGCTCAGTATGATAATCTTCACTCCAACTGCTCTAATACTTCAAAAATCAACGATTCCTTTGAAAAGGTGGTATTTGGACGTGTGTCGCCTGTTCCAGGCGTTCAATTAGTTGGGATGGTCCCTCAAAGCTCCCCTCCATCTTTCGCTTCGTTTACGTGCCAAGTAATTTATTTTAGAGAATCAAGGCATGAAAAAATAATGCAATATCTCGTGATTTTTTTTTCATTTTATTTGAGGAGCTCCTTGCATTGCTTACTGGAAACTGAATGAGTAGAAGAAATAACACCAGGAGATTATTGGATTGTCTCTTACTGTTTCCACACTTGACACTGAAATACTGTTGCCACCCGTTGACCCATGCAACGCCTGCAGGGCGAGACGAGCTGCATTGACGTCGACGTCGGCGTCGACGTCCACTAGACCACCAGGGGTTAGCTTCAGTAGCTGTAAAAAACAGAATCTCAAATACAAGCACTAGCAGCAAAAAGAAAGCAAGTTTGTTTCCTTTCATGGTAATCTGAAAAGAAAAAGAGAAAAAAAAGGCATATTTACAGAATGCATCTATGGAAGCAGTGGCTGTGAAAGTGTGGTGTGGTTGAATAATTTCGGGATCACATACACCTCGCGAATTCTTAATCTCGCAAGCTACGACTCTATGCCTCGAAGACTTCATGGGGACAACGGTAGCTCATGGTGAGACATATCATCATCTAACTAGGGCTGTTTGAATTTAGCTCTGTTCAGCGAGCTAAACCACACGTACCTGAAAGCCTGATTCGTCTGTTGGTCTCCGAGGGGCAAAGAAATGGTCGCGATTTCAGAAGTAATTGATGTCCAGCAACTCCGAATCGAATGACCCGATGTTTCTAGAAGTCAAGCTTTTGCACTATCTCTACTTAACGCCCGCGGGAATGTATTTGACAGCCGAGTGAGATGACGAGTTTCTATTTTGGAGGAACATGTTAGAAACATGTTTTCTCAAACAGGATGAACTAAGTGTAACGGCGGCTTAATTCCTTAGGGATGGACCATTTGATTTTTGAGGAGGGTGGAGAGGAGAGAGCAAATTACCAAAAAGTAGAGAAAAAAAAATCATGCACAGTGGGCCAAGGAGAAAAAAACCGAGCAAGCCTTGCTACTCGTAGGATCCTGTTAGACCAAATGAAAAACTAATCTGTAATTTTTGTCATTTCATTTCAACAGACGAAAATGCTGTGTAATTATTTGTATAATCATTCACCTCTCTGTGTTTCATATCAAATTATCATTGTCGGCTACACGCCGCCTACAACAGCGTTCGGAGGAATTGTTGAAACATCCCATAAAACACCTTAAAGACGAACATAATGTAACATCAGTAAAACTGCAAGGGCTACTATAGTTCTCTAAGAAATGCCGAGGGAAGTTGAGTGCATATTTCTGCACTTCCGGTTTTCAAAACCATTTTAATACTCGGTATACCTTTAGGTATCCCGAGTGAAAATGTTTCAAATGTTTATTGTTTAAATTAACACAATTAACTTATTTTCTGACGTTGTTCCAGGCTTGATAAGGCTAATCCTAAATAAATAAAAACTTTCACGATTCAGTTGAAGTTCATTTACCTGAATTTTTTACATAGTTTCATTTCTTAGTATCAACGATCAGTTGACCTACGACCGAAAAATTACCGTGCTTGATAGCCTGTACAGAATAAAATATTTTACAACCAATTCAAGGAACAATCATTCTCAGTTGACTTTGTCTTTTCTTTTGTGTATCGAATTACCATTGGGGAAGGAAGCGTTTATATGCTCATAAAAAACCTTGGTTGTTTTTTTCTGAAAATAAGCGGTTATTAAGAAATGTCCTATCGCACAATTTAACTTAGCTCAGACTGTTATTTTCGAAACATACCGTGTTCTTGTTGAACCATTACGTTTTCGTTTAGGAATTAAAAGTAACTACAGTATGCGACATATAAAATCGTTTCAAACTCTCAGTTTAACAAGATTCCAGTTTTCTCCAAAAGAATGAAAAGATTCGAGTCAGTGCCGGCTGCAAGTGATCGGAAATGATTTAAATAAATGTTGAATTATATATGCATGAAAATTTCAGAAAAATTAATTAAAAATAAAATAGTAGTAATCTCGAATTATTGAAGTGGGTCATACTTCAAAAGATGATTGGAAGTGTCCCGGTGAGTTGTGTTGTCCATAGAATATTTCGCAAATGATGTGGAAAGGAAATGTACATAATAAATGAGCCTAATAGGATGGTAGCTAATTAATACGACACATGTCAGCCAAACCGAGACAGCATTAATTTGAAAACCCCATTACTTACTGGATTGAATTAAGTATTGATTCTAAACCGAATTTGACGAAGAAAATTTTAAAAAGCTCATCTCTTCTATAGTGTTAGCCATCTTATTTGCTGATTGAAGAGAAAGAAACTCCTTTGTACGAGCACAGACTGTATAATTTATAATGTTTCGATATTAAGCGTCGTGATGCTGGAATAAGGAAAAAATGCAGGTTTTGCTTTTGCCCGCGGCGTTTACTCGATTGCGACGACGTTGAACGCTGCGCGCCTGTTCAGATGAGTCACGTTAATGAGGTATTTAGTTTGCGATGTTAACAAGTTTAGCAAAGCCTGTCTTAGCTTATTGGCCCTAAACAAAAACATAGAATAATCAAAGATTATAGGAAAGCTTAAGGCTGCTACTTGTCAGCACAAAAATTCTCTGACTTATCTCTAACTAGCCTAAATGTCTTCACCACATCAAATTTTAATGACTTCAACTTACATACCCCCTCCTTCTCCGGGATAGGTTTCTTACTTTTTGTCGTTTTCTTTAAGACGTTTAGTTAACCCGAGAGCTCGAATTTCTTTGTTAAACCAAAACATCGAATTCCTCCTTATCAGTTTTGCCCCACTTTATTTATTGTTATTTTTCTGTAATTTTCTTTCATATTTAATTCAACATTTTAACTTATTTCAATCATCTATGATCACTTGCAGCCGGCACTGCCTAGGACCTTTTCATTCTTCTAGAGAAAACTGAGCGTTTGAAATGATTTTACATGTCGCATACTATATTTTCTTTTTATTCCTAAACGAAAACGTAATAGTTAAATTGGAGTTATCGCCAACTAGTCTATATAAGTTTCGTGATAAGAACAGAATGTTCCAAAATAACAGTCTGGGCTAAGTTGTGCGATAGGACAAATTAAAGGTAATAAGCGCGCTTACTAAAAGAAAACACAAAGGGTTCATTTCGCCCGTTAAAATGCCTTAAATATAAACGCTTCCTTCCTCTTGGTAATTTCAGACAGAAAAGGAAAGAAAAGACAAATTCATCTGAAAATGATACTTCCTTGATTGGTTATAAAACATTTGATTGTGTACAGGCTATCCAGCATGGTTAAGCCAGTCTGGCTACTTGTCGGTTGTAGGTTAACGTTGTTGGTTATCGTTGATACTAACGAATAAAACTCTATAAAAAAATTTGACTAAGGTAAATTCAATTAAATCATTTATGTTTTTAATTATCCAGGATTAGCCTTATCCGTGCAACAAAGAAACTCTAGAAAATTTAGGTACATGAAACAACAAAATGAAGCGTTGGTACTGACAGGCGGGAACGATAGCGAAGAGAATTTTTAAAAAGAATTTATGTTCGAATTTATTCCGTTTGTGTGTCGAGTTTCGGTCTTTTCGTTTTAAATTAAAAGCATTTCGCAAACTAGAAACTCAAGCTTCCCTCGGCATTTCTAGAGAACTATGCAGTGTGCAGTGCTTGCGCAGGTTCACTGGTTTTCAGCATTGTGGCGTCTTTAAGGCGCTTTACGGAATGTTCATATTCCGTCCGAGTCGTCTATCCGACAGAATTTGCATCGCGCAAGTTACATGTAAATTCGTACACAACAGCCATGTCGGTTAACTGGAAGAGGCTTCCTTTCCATTTGTCTTAGTTCGTCAATTATCCTTTTGCTGATAAAGATCGGCTGATCATGATCGTCATCAATAACAGAGTTAGCTTTGTCAATAATGAATCAGTGATCTTTCCGGCTAGCCTGCGAATACAGCCGCCTCAATCTCTCGTGAAACTTCCCTAGCGGCCGGAAGCGATGAGAGGCGGCTGTATTAGCAGGCTATGATCTTTCCGTCCAGGTTTCGCGCGCTTATATCAGGTTGCTGTTGATCGGTCAAAACGAAAGTCAAAGCTGTCAATGGAGTCGTCAAGCGAAGTGTCGTTCAGTTTTTTTCAAACACTTGCATTACATGTAAGGAAAACATAGATGAAATATCTATGATCTCGGTTTCCAATTAAACTTCCAGTCGAAAACTGCTTTCACGGACTCGCATTACCGTGTTCAGTTTTTCTCTTTTTGTCGTATTTACATTTCGGTTTTCTTTAATAAACAAAGAAAATTAACTGTCGTGTTAGTTACCACTTGTCCCTAGGAACTCGTGTTCGCCAAAAATCTCTAAATTTGGCGCGCATTTATCGTTTCCTTCGGGGCAAAAATTAGTGTTTTCAGTCGTTTTACCTCATTTGAAAGCTTACGATTGTGAAAAACCGGTCAAACTGGTCTTCTGGAGTACAAATACCGTAAGATATTTGTCCTCGTTTTGTTATTTGTATTCTGCTGACTGCAGTTGAATAATAAAGTACTTTCTAGTACCTACAGAAAGACCTGAATATAGAGACTGTTTAATGGCGTGTGGCTTTAGTCAGACGACTGATTAATAGTGAGGACTATCACCTTTTCGGGATATTCATTGAGTTTAAAAACCATCTCTTTGAAACTCTCAAATTCTTGAAACTAAAAATCGCATGAGGTTTACGACACTTACAACACGACATTAACTCTGTATTTTTTTGCATTCAAAGTAGCAACTGCGAGTTGAAATAACGTTCTCACTCTTTAGAGGTCATTATGTGAAATGCTCGAAATGCGTTCCGTTCATTAGGAGATGACAGAATGTTTGCAATAAACAAATTTTAGCTTGACTGAGTAAGTGCTTTAGCGATTGGCTCAAGCAAGAACGCGCTGGACTTCTGTGCGAGACTGAATCGCGGGTTCAAAGGAAACTTCTCTTCAAAAAACGGTGCTGCCGCTGAGTGATGATGCTAAAAAAACAGCCAC
>NC_090890.1:48223202-48228202 GCF_036669925.1 Montipora capricornis | reverse complement strand
AACAATGAGCTGAACCTTTCTCAGTCACGGTCAACAATGCCTTTTTAAGCAACATTTAAGTATGATTTTATCTGATTTTCATGTATTTTTAGAGAAAGCGGAGGCGCTAGATTTTTTGCCCAGTTTCTTTCTTCAGGATCACAGAAATGTGTTTAAACGATGAAATGATATATGAAATGGGTCATATATGAAGTGCGGATATGAAATCAATTGAAGCTATGATCCTCGCAGTTATAAACGCAATTTTTGCAATTGCGTAGAGAAGCCTGAAAAATTCAGGACTTCAACGGGGTTTGAACTCGTGACCTCGCGATACCGGTGCGACGCTCTAACCAACTGAGCTATGAAGCCACTGACGTTGGGAACTTGTCATTTGTGAGGGGGACATTGGGGTGTATTAGAAACTGCAAAACCGAAGAAAAAATCATCTAAAACCGCAAAACCGCAAAAAAAATCGGCTAAAACCGAAAACCGCAAAAACAAAACCGTCAGAAAAACCGATACAATGGTGACAAGTGCGGCGTACAGAGCAAACTACACTAACACTTTTTTTCCTCAAAATATTTGTGAATGTCATGGACTTGTCTAAAGCCTTCATATCTTTTAGTACCTGCCAAAATCAGAAGCTTTATTTCTGCCGCTCTCTCGAGCCCTGACTTTATGGGCTCATTTTCCGTAAAGCAGCTGGTAATGGAGCCAAGTTAACTTAGGAGAATTTGCACACAAGTCCTCTCTAAAATTGCAATTTTGCAATCGCAAAAAGCTTTAGCTCTGAAAACTTCAATCAAAACTCTCTAATTGAACATTTCTATTTGATAACTAAGACCTGAGAGTTTGGAGATTCGAATGGAATGTTTAATCTTGGTCTACTAACATGCGATTGCATTGAGGAAACTAACCGGTACTGTTTGTTCCTTGTTTTACATGGCAGCACTCAAAGGTTAAATGTGGTAATAAACAAATACTTACTTAAAACAGGAGTCGAATATTGAACCTCACCGCCCCCGGTGGGGGGGGGGGGGCTCCCATATAAAAAGGAGAGAAATGTTCGTCGGAAATTTTACATTAAACCCTTAAAGGAGACCAATCTGGGCTTGGCCCAGCCGTTTTTGGACCCCTAAAAGAGACCATATTATAACACAGAAAAATAAAAAATACAGCGACTTTTAATGATGGCAAAGATATTATCATCTAATACTTTAACTTGCGTGAAGAAATATAAAAGTGTAAATATACTCTTTTACATTTCTTCGCGCGCAACCCTGAAGGAGATTTTCACGGCTACATATGATTGCGTTTTGCTCAAAACACCCTAAGTGAGACCAAAATCCGAAATTTACACCCCTAAGCGAGACGACGAGCATCCCTCCCCTTTTTATATGGGAGTCTCATCCCCCCGGGCACCGCCCTTCCATATCGCGACGTTTGACCAAAGAGAATATTCGTCGATGTCCGTAATTCATCTTGCTGGCCCTGGGAATTGTTGTCATCTGCACTGACTTCGTCACTACTTTCATCAAATTCTTGCTGGCCTTTATCAGAGTCACTAGCTTGTCACTCATTTCATGCTCGTTCAGATCTTTATGGGGTCCTTCATCTTCATCCACTTCGCACCAACTCGGGCGTCATTCGGCACGCGTGATCCCCTACCGTGACATTTAGTTTGTCACGCACTCCTCTCAATAACTTAAGCGTTTCGAGGCTATAGAGTGTTTTCATGTGACGTCTCCGGGAATTGAGCTCTATTATCATTCAAACGTTTTCTTTTTTTTCGGAGGAAAAACAAGGTTACTTATAACGTGTGAAAACAGGCATCTTGTACCCTATGGGACCTTACATTATATTTATCATGCCCAAGTACAACCTCATTTCAACCACTGCAATATTGTTTGGGGAAACTGTGGACTAACTTTGCATGACAAACTGCAAAAACTAGAAAACAGAGCAGCCCGTGTCTTGACCTACTCCAACTACGACGCTCATGTCAACAATTTATTTGAACTCTTAAGATGGAAATCCCTAATCTCTCAAAGGCAATTGAAAGAGCAACAATAGTATTTAAGTCCCTATTGCAATTGGGACTAGCACCTGAGTATCTCTGCTCGAAAATTGTCCATCGCGATTCTGGTTATTGTTTGAGAGACTCCGTGAATAAGGTAAATGTTCCGCAACCGCGCACAAACTACTACAAAAAACAGCTTTAGCTATTTAGTGGCGCAGTTTTGTGGAACAGTTTACCATTAGAACTAAGGAAAGCAGATCCCCTCAATCAATGCAAACGACTTATTAAAGAGGTTAAGTAAGCCATTATTCTAAACACGGCATTCATGGAAGGCAGCTTTTATTGTATGATATTGAGTAAGATAGTTAATGTAGTTTACATAGTTCTATCTATAAGTTTTTAATTGTACATATTTTTTATATATTGCTGATGAATTGCACCGTGGTTAAGTAAAGATGAAATAAATAACACTCTATTCGAGACCAATTGCCGCTCAAATCTAAGAAAAACCGGAACCCAAATAGGACAAAATAGAAAAACCCAAGAGGCACATCGGATAACAAAACCGAAAACCCGCTCGTATTTTTTACGAAAACCGAAAACCAGATTCTAAAAAACGAAAAACCCGCAAACCGCAATGAACACCAAAACCGAAAAACCGAAGTCTTTTGGCACAAGAACCGAAAAACCGATCTAAAAAATAGTTAAAACCGCAAAACCGAAAATCCCAATGTCCCCCTCATTTGTGTGTTCCAAAGATCCCGTAAGGGATAAATCAACGATGATATGATATAAGAATATCATTTCAATTATATAAGAATATCGTTTCATCGTTAATTCATTCCTTACGGGATCTTTGGAACCCACAAATGACAAGCTCCCAACGTCAGTAGCTTCATAGCTCAGTTGGTTAGAGCGTTACACCGGTATCGCGAGGGCACGGGTTCAAACCCCGTTGAAGTCCTGAAAATTGCGAGGATCATAGCTTCACTTGAGAAATGGGTTTATCAACTGGACTGACCATTTTACAGTTGTGTACTTAGTTACCTGGCATATGAATGAAAGTGAGGCTAGAGTTGACCTTGTTTTGATAGAAACGTTACTGTTTTTCTTATGTAAATCGTTAACGTAAAAAAATCAGTGAGGTCTCTTATTGTAACAAGGTCAATCCCAACCTCATTTTCATTTAAAGGCCAGGCCCCAGTTGTTCGAAGGTTGGTCAGCGGTATCCACTGAATAAATCACTATCCACAGGATAACTCAATTGCTTTCGCTAGTGTTTATCGGCTATATCAATATTGATTTATCCGGTGGATAGCGTTATCCACCTTTTGAACAACTGAGGCCAGGTAACCAAACACATAACTGTAAAAGGTCTATTGACCACCGCAGAGAAATTTAAAAGCTGATCCCTTGGGCAATTCACTCCAGATTAAATTTAAAAGTTGAATATCTTGGCTGCGTTCACAACTGTGAAATCAGAATCTTCAACCTCAAAATGTTTCATTCAGCTGTTCAAATATATCTATATATATATACAATATGTATACAATGTGCCCTCCCGGTTGTCACCATAATGGCTTTATGGCAACTCCTGAACTTGGGCACAGGATGTACGGTTATATATATATAGACAAGGTTAATTTGGGAACAGAAATCAGCACAACTAAGTAATTAAGTGAAAATGTGGCTCAGCCAGGAATTAAACCTGGGTCTCCAGATTACCGGCCGGATGCCTTAACCACTCAGCTATATATAGATATATATATAACTAACTGCAGACAGTACTGTTTCGGCCTTCTGGGCCTCATCAGTGCAGTGCTGATGTCTGGGATGGAGGTTAAGCTTATAAAGCCACCCCAAATGTCCCACACATGTGGTAAATCTAAGCCACGCCAGAGTGCTCAAACTAGCGAGCTAGTGAACATGCGCAATTGCTAGCGGCAATGACTCATCCCAGTAGAGTGCTCAATTTGGACATGAAGCAAAAGCATTGTAATGCCAAAGAGCTATATCTAACTGCAGACAGTACTGTTTCGATCCTATATATATATATATATATATATGTATATATATATAAGGCCCACGCCTTATATATATATATATATATATATATATATATATAATTACTTCCGTAGGAAAGGAAAAATTAAAACATTAAAACACTACAGATCTGTTTCGAAAGGGCCTGATGGTCCTCTCTCGTCAGGTGCATAAAACACTGCCTGGCTAACTTTCCTTTTATAAGTTGATGGTTCAAGCATTCCTTATCAAATATTTGGTTGCGTGCCGGCACGCACTCGCCAGTTCATTCCTTTTGTTCAGGGTGCCTGCTCCCGGTTTACAGATGATGAAAAATTTTTCCGTAATGCAAAGATTACATCTCTTTGTTACGTTTGAATTCGCGGTGGTCGGACGCTGTGGATGGATTAAGGAAGTGGTAGGCGCGCCAGCGCATTCTGTTGATAAGCTTCTCCGTCATTTCAATCAGTCTTTTCAGGTATTCCTTGTTAGTCGGTATTGGTATGTTTTTGGTCGAACAGTTAAAATTACACCTTTCCATGTCGGCTCGTGATAATAGAGTGCTCAACTTGTGGAGCATATACAGAAACGTGAAAACCTTATCTTTGAGTCGAAGAGTGCTCTACAATCTTGGAGCTTTATAATTACTTGCGTAGGAAAGGAAAAATTAAAACATTAAAACACTACAGATCTGTTTCGAAAGGGCCTGATGGTCCTCTCTCGTCAGGTGCATAAAACACTGCCTGGCTAACTTTCCTTTTATAAGTTGATGGTTCAAGCATTCCTTATCAAATATTTGGTTGCGTGCCGGCACGCACTCGCCAGTTCATTCCTTTTGTTCAGGGTGCCTGCTCCCGGTTTACAGATGATGAAAAAAGGAATGAACTGGCGAGTGCGTGCCGGCACGCAACCAAATATTTGATAAGGAATGCTTGAACCATCAACTTATAAAAGGAAAGTTAGCCAGGCAGTGTTT
>NC_090890.1:48203202-48218202 GCF_036669925.1 Montipora capricornis | reverse complement strand
AGCCAAGGGGAGGAACGAAGCAGTGAGACGCCGTTGTAATCCGAGAGGAACTTTTCCCACCGGCGTAAATTGGCAAGAAGTTCAGGGCGTGGCTTGAAACGAGTAAATTTGTGAGGAAGTCTGCGAAGTTCTAGTAGGACGGGCTGCATGAATATTTTCCCGGGAGTAATGCAAGCGCAGACTTAAGAAAGCTTGCTAATAAGGGATGCAATTCGGACTTGGATTCACATGGCGAACTAAGCCAATGGGGAACTAAACCAATGGCTGAGAAAGTCTATTGTAACATGTCCTGAGGAATCTCTAGAGTCATGGTGACAGTATCGTATGTGAGACCAAGAAAGACTATTCTTGTGGAGGGAGGACAGTCCTTTGTAGGCGAAGATTCGAGACCCAAGCTGGTGAAAAGGTCTTCAAGGTGCGAAAAGGCGAGTAGCGAGTCGTCGTAAGAAGCCTCAACGCCGCCGAAGTCGTCGATGTAGTTCACAAAATCATAGTGATATGCTGTACGAAAAATATGAGCGATAGCGTTGGTAGTACGCTAACAAGCAAGAGTAGCCGAGGGGAGACCGACCGGGCGGACGAGGTCGAAATATAACAAGTCTTGCCAGTGGTAACCGAGAAGGATGCAATCTTTGGGGTCGACGGAGATTTGTCGGTACGTGCGCTTCAAATATTTCTTGAAAAGGTAACAACCTGGGCCCTGGGCTACGATAAGGTCGACGAATTTGGCGGAACAAGGGAGAGTGAGGTGGAAGGGCTCGTCGAGAAAAGAATCCTTAGGAATTCCATCTTTGACCGAGGCGCCCTGGGGAAAGCTTAGAACCAAAACGACGCGTCGTTTACTTACGTCTTTAGGAAGAATTTGAATCGGGGAAGTTTGCAGAGGTGTCGGAAAAGGATTGCAAATGAAAGGCCCAGCCGTGGCTGCATGTTCTGTCTCCGCGAACAAAAAGGTATCGATGGGACCGCTGGGGAATGTTTAGATGATGACGGTTCTGGAAAGGCGGCAGCGCGGTAGTTGAGTGGCAAAACGAAAGCGAGAAAATCAGCGACGATACGATCAGAAGAGTGTTCGAGGGCGGGGTGCCACGAAAGAAGATTCAACTTCGGAACGGGAATACGGAACGGGACAGGACGGGACGGAACGAACGAAATGGGAATACGAGTGCCAAAGGCATTCGGGAGCGGCAAATTTGAGCAGAGAATATGACAAGCAACTGCAGCATGCGAGTGGGTGCGAGAGAGTGACAGTTGACCAGGTGGCCAGGTCGGAACGTGCGAGGAGAGGAGAGGAGGATCGGCGAAGGTGTTGGATTTTTTTTTTTTTTTGATCGATAACTTTTTATTATGATTCACACTACTTACAACACTGGCAACACTGGTACATCTACTTACACAACTTACAAAAATTGCACAATTAACAACTACTAAAATCCATTATACCACCATCAAAACTATTTAACAATTGAATTGCGTACGCACTACTTACAATACAATGCACTTACAATTACAGGTGCTACTTCCAACGAAGGTGTTGGATTGGTCAGAGGCAGGTGGAGGTGGAGGTGAGGGGACTAGTCAATCGGACGAGGAAGGCGTTGGTCGTGTCGGGCACGAAGCGATGGTGTGATCCGGAAATTTGCAATACGCACAAATGTGTTCCAATCCCTGTTGATGTGACGCGTTATTGCAGGAGCCACTCACTACAGTAATTGCGCTGCTGGTTGCCACTGGTTGCGGTTAAGTGGGTGTTGTTGTTGTTGTTGTTGTTGCTTGGAGTGGGCAATTTCGCGGAGAGACGGCTTCACTCGGTGATATTAAAGCGCTCGATTTCGCTAAAATCGTCACCCCATTGGCGAGGACGGCTTCGATGCGGTCCAAAGCTGTAGCGTGAAAGAATAGAACGGCATCCCAGCGATACTTGGACGCTAGACGCATGAGAGACATCGAGAGTTGTTGCATTAAAGCTTGTCTTAAACAAACTCCGCGGTGGAAAGTCTTTAAATTTCTGCCGGAAAAGGCCGAATGGAACTTGTAAATGGGGCCATTCTTGCGGGTTTACGATGCGTGTATTGTGGCCGAGCTGACCTTGAGACTTAACGGTGTTAACGCCGGCTCGGACTGCCGGCTCGGACTGCAGCGAAGGAATGGTGGACGGCTTTGAGGGGCTAGTTGGCATCAAAGACCGCCCTTTCGCTTGCGCCTCAAGTTCCATCAGACGGATCTCTGGCTGCTGTTTCTCTTTTTGTAGGTTGAGAAACTGGAAATCCGAAGAATTGCCGGGGGCGGCGTTTGAAGCTGGGGAACCACATGCAGTAATGTCATCGATCTGCGGCGCAAATTTGGTTGACGGAGCGCTGTGTGGCGGCCGTTCGAAGGAAGGTAGGTCATAAACAAACCCGAGGGCAAGGATGGGCCCTTTGTCTTGCGTTTTCCAGCAGCTGCAGCCATAACGAACCAGTAAACGAGATTAAAACACTAAAGGATAAAGCTACTCGAACTACTGAACGAGACGAGTGATCGAATTACAACCAATACCAGTCAACACCAAGCCGGAAACGGCGTGGGGTCCTGGGGCTAATTGAGTTATTCCCTCTTTCCAATGAGTTTCGTCCACGATTGCAGTGTGCACTTTAGCTAATCATAGTTAAGTTGAGAGGGGACTGGTTTTGAAGCTTGGCAAGCATCAAAGGAGCAAACAAAGATGCCAAGATTTATATTGGAAAGTCCACGACCGTGCACAATCTTTTGTTTTGCGCTCATATGCTATGCATGAATTACGTAATCAACACGTTTCTATTGGTTAGTTCCTCATTACGGAGTAAACAACTATTGTGTTGTGTACGGTCAAGGCCAAAAAAGAGAACAAACACCTAAAACAAAGAAATTTGTCGGGTTTCATAACCATTCCCGTCTATTAACTTTGAGCTAATACAAGAAATTTATTGCCCGGAGGAAATAAATGGATTTATGCTTATAATAAGTTAGTTGTTTCCCATGTTGCAGTTTAGGCATCCCTGTCATCCGGGAATTTCTCTAGATCTTTGATTTCTTTTGGATGTCGGGTTTGTCTTCACCTTTGCTAAGGATCATGTCTTTATATATTTGGGTATTTCCTAGGTTACCATGCTGATTTTCAATAAACGGCCTAGCCCATCAGGTCTTGGTCAAAAGTATCTCAAACAGATGGAGTATTATTTGTGTCCCAGCAAACGGAGCTCGCCCAAGGCAATGCCTTGCCAACAATATTAGGCATACTGTATGGAGCATGAAGCACAAAATGATTTTTAGCATTGTGGAATTTGCATTCATGGAAAGCTACAATACTGAGGGTTGTCCAATACTCCGACATAATGAGATTCATGACACTTCACAATAGACATCACAAAGTGTCGCCCAACCTTAATCCTTAAAAAAATAGTAACAGTTTTGCGAGACTTAAAGAGCGGGACACTTTGTGACACTTTGTGATGTCTATTGTGACGTACCAGGAATCTCATTATTAAGGAGTATTGGACATGTATGACAATACTAGACATATTCAGTTGGAACACTTAGCGAATGGTCAGAATCATCGTGTTACAAGATCGTAGCTTATACCACATCCCCCTTCCCCCATTCACGAAGGGGGAAACGGCGATGGGTGTTCCAACAAATGTGGCGAGTATTGTAGCCTACCAAAAATATTAAGATGCTGGTTAACTTTTGACAAGGACTTGAGATTTCGGTTGATTCTACAGGGGCATAAACGTAACGTAAGAATCGTGCGTGTCTGGTCTTCTCGAGACAGAGGTGAGAGATGATTTCATGCAGAATGGATCGCCTAAATTGCTCTGTTGTAAACATGGCGGTTTACAGCACCAGTGAAGTTGTCTCTCTGGCCTTTCTGTGGACGAATTCCAGGACCTACCGATACAATTTGAGCAAGCTTTGAAAGCTAAAAACTTCAATCGATGCTGTATTTTGCCGGTAGGACTGGGTGGCTCCACACTCATAAGAAAATCTATGAAATGAGAATCGGGGGTCTTCCCTTGTCATGGAACGGTTGAATTACCCAGAATTCCTTTTGGGCATGAAGGAGGCAAGCGGAGACTGGTCCTCATCAAATGAGGAAAAAGTAGCGAGAAGAAAATTTCTACGCGGATACTAAGAAGTAACCAAGGTGCGTGCTATTAACGCAGACTTTTTATCATAGGAAATTCGGCCTGGCCTTTACTAATTTCCTGTCCAAGAAACGGTATAATGTAAATAAGAGAGTAATGAGATTTATATTTGCGATTACCTGTCCTCTTACGTACCACTTAAGTCAAACTCTACATCTCTATGCAATAAGCGCATTCAAAATTTCCTCATATTATTGTATAAAAGTAGTTAAAGAAAGAAAAGGCTTGTCCTGCATATATGAAAAATACGTTTTCTCTCCCGTTCTCTTCTTACGCACGATGTTCGTGGAAATTACATTCTGTCCCTCAATAAACCTAGAACAACCAGTTATAGTCCTAGTTCTTTTTCTTACGTTTTTACTAAGTACGTTGCGAAATGCGCTACCTGATTTTTCCTGTACCACTGAACTAATCCAAGGCCGGATTTTGTACAGCGCCTTTTCGTTTTGATTAATATATCTTTAAATATTATTTAATATTTAGTTATGTATCTGTATATATCATGTATGTTAGCTGTAATGTCTCGAAGATATTATTCTGAAATTCGAGATGAAATAAAGTTTTATGCATGCATGTATGTTACCTTCGGCAGGGCGCATGCGTGCACTTTGTAATCTGCGACTCCAGTGCTTACCAAGTGCTTACCATATGACAGATAAAATGACTATTCTCTTGAATATATGAGCCATGGAAATCTTACGTTAAATTGTAGTGACAAGGGCGGTTTGGAGCTGTGAGTAGGCGTGGGATTTGTCTCATATGGTTTAGGGGCCGACATATCCCTCCCTCAATACCGTACCGGGAGGCGAGGTCGGTAGCAGAAAGCAGCGAAGGGCCAACTGCGTCCAAAAGCGATCGCACGGGCCGAAATCCCGGGATGACTCGTTTCGTACGACGCTCCAGCGCCACGTCTGAAGGCACTGCATATTTTTCTCGTCTCGTCTTCACACATTCCGTCAGCGCGTGCGTGCGTAAATGTTCACCCTCTCCGATACCTACATGTATTTGCTTTAAGGAAATTGGCAAATCTGTAGAGGCGTAGATCAGAAGTCAAGTCTCTTTAGAAAAGAAATCAACTTGTTACTAAGATAAACGGAATTTCTCTTCGCATGCTTTGTATTTAAAAAGGTGGGCAGTTGGTCTGAACATGATGATAATCAAGGAATATGTGTTGGAGAGTTTTTAGAAGGCCAAATAATTATAAATACTATGTGATGTGTAAAGGAACAATATGCTGTGTACCGCATTTCCATGTAAATTAGTTGACACTGTGTACTTTGATTAACGTAGCGTACACATGACATCGGGGGCTTTAATTATTATCGAGACGAGAATCGAGCAAAATAAGGGCGATCTTCCTTGCACTGGTACTGATGTTGGCATTTGAAGGCGTGACAACGGTTAGCGAAGGGAATAAAGCTAGAGAGGTGGGGTCGCTGACGTCTTGTGAGGTTCGGTTAATAATATATCGAGTGGTGCCGATGTGGAGCTGGTACCAACTCAAGAAGAATTTACAGGATGATTAAATTAAAATGGACTTAATGTATGCAAATTGCAATTGAGAAGTGATTGTCAACGATTCACCGTGCGATTCACCAGATACTTTAGCTCGATATGTAAGGGGGAAAGAGTTTCCGGGCATAAGAACCATCCTATCCCGAGGTTGTAATCTAAACTAGTTTGTAAATGTGAAATCAAAAAAATCCCGTAACATTTCCTGCTATTGCGGCACGGTTCACCATGGTGAATCGTTTGTTTAAAGAAATGAACTGTTTATCTTTCAGCTCACCGACGGTTCACCATGGTGAACCGTTGAGATTCACGATTCGAAACCATGTCATCACAGACCAGTGATTGCAAATGTCTTATTACGTTGTCATATTTTCAAGCCTATGCATTTCTTCCTTATAACAAGCATTAGAGGGGCAGAATTTGGAAAGCATTCATTGATTTATTTCACCATTGTGCATACATAAATTAACCTAATTAATGAAGGTAAACAGTGGTATGATCAAAAGTCGGGTATGACAAACAATGGACTCGTTTTGCACTTTAACAGGGAAATTACAGACTTGTCGTTTATATTTTCAGGGTTTCAGCCTGAGTTTTTCAAAAGCAGAGCACCAACCATTGCCGATGAACTGTTCTTTTGCTACAACTGATTTAGTCAGTCCTGTCGCAGAAAGAAACGTCTTCAGGGTCCGTAATATATTTGCATAGCTATTCTGACTCCTTGGTGTGTAAAATATGTCAATCAACGCTGACCGTTGCACTTGATAATCATGTCAGTCCGTGTGGGAATAGAGCCTATTAAAGTGTTCAGAGGACAAAATGTACTCATCACACGAGTTTAAAACTGTTGGAATATTGCACGGCGTATATTGCATCGCACGGCTTCATACCAACGCACACCAATACTCAGACAACATTGTAGCCTACCAAAAATATTAAGATGCTGGTTAACTTTTGTCAAGGAGTTGAGATTTCGGTTTATTCTACAGGGGCATAAACGTAACGTAAGAATCGTGCGTGTCTGGTCTTCTCGAGACAGAGGTGAGAGATGATTTCATGCAGACTGGAACGCCTACATTGCTCTGTTGTAAACATGGCGGTTCACAGCACCAGGGAAGTTGTCTCTCTGGCCTTTCTGTGGACGAATTCCAAGACCTACCGATACAATTTGAGCAAGCTTTGAAAGCTTAAAACTTCAACCGATGCTGTATTTTGCCGGTAGGACTGGGTGGCTCCACACTCATAAGAAAATCTATGAAATGTGAATTGGGGGTCTTCCCTTGTCATGGAACGGCCGAATTACCCAGAATTCCTTTTGGGCATGAAGGGGCAAGCGAAGACTGGTCCTCATCAAATGAGGAAAAAGTAGCGAGAAGTAGATTTCTAGGCGGATACTAAGGAGTAACCAAGGTGCGTGCTGTTAACGTAGACCTTTTATCATAGGAAATTCGGCCTGGCCTTTACTAATTTCTTGTCCAAGAAACGGTATAATGTAAATAAGAGAGTAATGAGATTTATATTTGCGATTACCTGTACTCTTACGTACCACTTAAGTCAAACTCTACATCTCTATGCAATAAGCGCATTCAAAATTTCCTCATATTATTGTATAAAAGTAGTTAAAGAAAGAAAAGGCTTGTCCTGCATATATGAAAAATACGTTTCCTCTCCCGTTCTCTTCTTACGCATGATGTTCGTGGAAATTACATTCTGTCCCTCAATAAACCTAGAACAACCAGTTATGGTCTTAGTTCTTTTTCTTACGTTTTTACTAAGTACGTTGCGAAATGCGTTATCTGATTTTTCCCGTACCACTGAACTAATCCAGGGCCGGATTTTGTACAGCGGCTTTTCGTTTTGATTAATATATCTTTAAATGTTATTTAATATTTAGTTATGTATCTGTATATATCATGTATGTTAGCTGTAATGTCTCGAAGATATTATTCTGAAATTCGACATGAAATAAAGTTTTATGCATGCATGTCTGTTCCCTTCGGCAGGGCGCATGCGTGCACTTTGTAATCTGCGACTCCAGTGCTTACCATATGACAGATAAAATGACTTTTCTCTTGAATATATAAGCCATGGAAATCTTACGTTAAATTGTAATGACAAGGGCGGTTTGGAGCTGTGAGTAGGCGTGGGATTTGTCTCATATGGTTTAGGGGCCGACATATCCCTCCCTCAATGCCGTACCGGGAGGCGAGGTCGGTAGCAGAAAGCAGCGAAGGGCCAACTGCGTCCAAAAGCGATCGCACGGGCCGAAATCCCGGGATGACTCGTTTGGTACGACGCTCCAGCGCCACGTCTGGAGGTACTGCATATTTTTCTCGTCTCGTCTTCAAACATTCCGTCAGCGCATGCGTGCGTAAATGTTCAGCCTCTCCGATACCTACAATACTAGACATATTTAGTTGGAACACTGAGCGAATGGTCAGAATCATCGTGTTACAAGATCGTATTTCATCCCACATCCCCCTTCCCCCAATTCAATGTTGTGTGAGAATTTTTCGGGCGACTACTAGTAGTTGTGGAAATCAACATTGGAGGAAGGGGGAAACGGGGATGGGTGTTCCAACAAATGTGACGAGTATTGTAGATAAATGAGACTGCATTTTTCCGGCTTGTAGCCGGGCATTTTAGTTCCCTGTGAATGCATTTTTGACCTTGAAATGATGAAACGTACGTTAAATTACCTTTGCAAAATCTATCAAAGTTAATCATGTTTTCATTTGTTATCTTAACAAGAAGGATTTGTTAGGGGCGGGCCATTAGAAATCACGGGAGAGGGGGGGGGGGGTGACAGTTCCCAAAAAAAATTCCTGCAAAGGAAAATTGCAAAAAAAAAATTCACCTTTAAAAAAAAAATCCTGCCAGTAAACTGATCAAAGTATAATATCAAAACACAAGGTCAAGTAGTTTTTATATACATGTCAAGGATAAAGCCTGCTCTTCTATCAATTGATTAAATTTTGCATGTATTGATGTTTTTGGAAGTGACAATATAACAGGTTACATCTGATGTCCTCCTCGCTTAAGGAGAACCATATTTCAAATGTAGAAGAAATATAAAATAATTTTACTATAACAAACCTTCAACAATATTTCTTTTGAAACCATAACAATATTAAACAAGTTAGGAACCAAAGTCACTCACAAACTAATTATAATTATATCTTGTTTGGATGTTGCAAGAAATTCATTATATCTGATTTTTCGCTTTATATGTATCTAAACAACCACTTCAAATGTTAAAATTCAAGTAATATGTTAAATATATATTAAATAATAATTAATCAAATAAAATAATCTTACTTTATGTATTCAGCTGTACTTTAAACTTTCAACAACTTGGGTAATATAAAAAATATTGAAGGACTGGAAAATGCTTGCTGTGGTTCAAATTCTAAAAAAATTGACTTTTTAATAGCCAGATTTGTTCAGATTTGGCTGTGTTTTATAAGAAAATCTCTTTCTTTAATGGCACAATGCACCCCTTAAAAATGTGCTGGAAATCAGACGACCAAATCAGACAAAAAAAAGGAGCCCTGCTTTAATAACAGCCAAACCAAGGCTACATACCAGAAAAGGGAAAAAGCCTGTCCAATCTTAGAAAAGCTAAAACAAGATTCGACATGAGGTACATATGTTCCCTGTCCTTCAGTTTTTATAAGAATACATAAATATTGGAAAAAAAACACATTTTCTCTACTAGAGCACGCAACTGACACATTTTCTCTGGGAGAGAGGGCAGGCGGGCACAGCCCTTGTAAAGTGCACTGGTGGACAGCCCTTAACCCCTCAGGGATACATCTTGTCCCACTGTGTATACTTTGCTGTTTGATGTGGCCTTGCAAGGTGGGATTTATAGTTAATGTTGCTTTGTCTATGTCATTACAAGTACCAGTGGACAACGGCTCTTTCAAGAGCCCCCACCCTGCATTGCACACCGCAGGGAAAAATACAGTAGGTCAAGCGTTCAACATTGTACTCTACAGGTAAAACATCAAACGGCTCTTGTAGGGCCCCCACCCTGCATTCCAAGACCAACACAATCTGTGGTTTTTGGCAGTAAATCTGGCAGTGAACTCGATTGAAGCACGATCCATTTGTCGATTGGTCAGGACGTTTTTATCTTCGACCGAAAAAACAACACCGAATATACGTACTATATTGCGTTCAACTGTAAAGAATAGTATCGACCAACACGACGAAGCCGAGTTTCCTTGACAAGTGAAAAAACGTCCCTCGAGGCATGAGGTGCGATACCTTTTATAATAGCTCATTTCTTTCTCGATAATCGCGATACTCAAATTTCGAGAAAATCAAGACTCCAAAAGGACTGTCACCTTGAGCAGTACTGTAATTAACCCTTTAAGCCCCGAGGGGTTCCCCATTGACGAGTAAAATCGTCTGGCGTTAGACAGAGTAAAATCTATAAGTGCCATTTGGCACTATCGGGGCTGAAAGGGTTAAACGGGGACATAGTTTTTTTACGCTGTTAGCTTAACCCTTTAAGCCCAGAGGGGTTCCCCATTGACGAGTAAAATCGTCTGGCGTTAGACAGAGTAAAATCTATAAGTGCCATTTGGCACTATCGGGGCTGAAAGGGTTAAACTGTGCGAAGCTTTGCATTTCTTTAACATTAAAAGAAGTGCTGTTGAAAAAAAAAAGTGCAGAACTTTCACGTCGAAAACAAATTTATGCAGACAATTTGCACTAAAAAAAAAATTCATCCACTGAAAATTTTTTACCCCCCCCTCCCGTAATTTCTAATGGTCCGCCCCTTACAGAGAGCAGCCGAAATAATGTCACAAACACGGAATTTACAAGAAGGTATCTGGCATATCCGGTAAACATGTAAAATTGTAACGAGTTTTTAGATTTCAACAGTTAGAACTTTCACCGTCTTATTTCGAGATTGAAGAGAAAGAGATTCGTCTGTAAGTAGGTGAGTCATGCCCCACAACTCAATGTTTTGATAAAGCGCCGCATTGGTTGAATTGGAAAAAAAGTTGTAGCGAAAATTTTTGCCAACGGAGTTTATTCGACAGCGACATCATTTGAACTCGGCGCATTGAATGAAATAACCAGATTATAGGATGTTAACCGGTCATAACGTATTAGCGAGTTAAACGATTCGAGGATGATCGATTTGGCTCTTTTTACGCGGGTTGCGGCTGGTCATAAAACCATGAAAATTCTCTTATCTTCAAACCTCTCTCTCTCTCTCTCTCTCTCTCTCTCTCTGTCTCTTGCTTTTTAGAAGTTACTTGATACTCTTAGCTAGCTGAAAGGCAAGAAATGAACTAAGATCACAGAAGCTAAGTTTCTTATTTTGATTTCTGGAAAAGCGCAAATGTTGCCGTCACGTATTCTTTGCCGTTGATCGACACCGCATTAGGAAGTCTAAAGGCGGCCGCAAACGAGAAAACAACCTTATGGGAGTAACAGCCTCCCCGTTTGCGGCCCCAGGAAGTATTTGTTGCGAAAGCAAAATTTGCTTCCCGGGAAGCAAAAATGTTTCTGTTTAGAAACATTTCAGTAGCTTCCTCGGCAAATAATGTTTCCAACAACAGATGTAAATATTCTTAGTTCTTTCCACAGAATTATTGACATTTCAGCTGACATTTGGAATCAATGGCCAAAGGACATCCGTTGTGAAACTAATTTTAGGGAACTTAAGCACGGGAGATGAGATGCGTTCAGCAACCGGAAGTGAACATTTCGCATGCCAGGACAATAGCGTCTCCCATACGTAGGGTTGTTGGGGATATTTTATAGATTTTCGTATATTTTCATGTTTTAGTATTGCTTTCTTCTTCTATTACTGTCCATTAATTTGTAATAAATCAAACCCTGTGCGGTCGTGTGTCTTAATCTAGTAAATAGAATGCTTCGATAATCACAAAATATTTAAGGTGGCAGAAAAGCCTAATCTGAAAGGACGTTTTCGTTCCCTGATGGTGAAGTCATCTAAATTGGATGTCATCGTGGCCATTATCATTGTGCTAATATTTTGACCTTCGTGAATAATAAACACGCCTGTGACCACATTTCACTACCGGTTAATCGAACCTTTCGTGGAAAATAACTCTATCATTGAAGTTGACTTTAATTATTCGACTCTGTCTGTTCAATCGAGATGAGCTTTTGACCATTCGGAAAGTTTTTTTCAAGACGGTCGGTTAACCATCTTCCACCAGAAAGTCGAATTCCATCGCGTGTTATTTGTTTTGTCATGTTATTCGTTTTTCCTGTGATTTTGTGCATATTTAATTTAACAGTTCTTCGAACCTTTTCCGTTCAAGACATCTGCAATTTAAGAGAACTCAAACCTCTTCACTCTTGACGAGAAAAGTAACGGAAGAGAAACTCACAAAGCAAACTTTCAACCTCAAAATATGGTTAACAAATAAAACAAACTCTGTGAAATTAAAACGCTTAAATTTCGGAGACAGCCAGAAGTCATGATCACTAGCCTCGCTCTTTCGTCTTGTGTCGACTGACAATCTCGCGTCAGCAATACTGAACATCCACTAGGATGTCTTTCTGAGAAACATTATTCATCCTGTTTTGAGAAAACATGTTTCTAACATGTTCCAATAAATTGACGGAAACGCTCGATCTCACTCGGCTGTCAAATGCACTCAGTGTTGAATCGAGAGCGTAAAAAAGCTGAACGTTTATAGTAACATCGAGTCATTCGATTTGGCGTTGCGGGACAATTTCTTCTGGAGATCACTTCCGAGAGAGAAAGAGACGAATCAGGTGTGTACGGGTCGCTGAACAGACCAGAATTCGAAAAGCCCTAAGATATGACTAATTATGAGTTATCACGGTTATCGCAGTCTTCATTAAGCCATTGTGGCATTGAATAGAATCGCATTTTATGGCGTTGCACAGTAATTAGTCTGCTGTGAGCAGCTAGCGGGATTAAAAGTCTTCGGCAGTGTAACAGGGGGAAGAATAAGGACGGGTATCTTTTCCTTCAAGTGCATTTTTTTCGCCGCGATAGTTTCGATAGATGCACACTGTAATTTGCCCGTGCGCAAGCTGTAGACCGCCACAAACCTCACATCCGTCGTATTTGCGCAGGCGCTAACTTCTTGTTCCGGTCTCCAAGAGGCTCTGGTGACGAGAATGCTGCTGCGAGTTACCCGAGTCACATCGGAAAATTATATCCGGCTCCCTGGGCACATGTTTTCCAAACAACGAATGTTCGTCTGGTTTCCCTCAAGAGAACCTGCAAAGAGAAAGTCAACATGCATTCGGCTTTTTCGGATAGGCTCAAACAACTTACAAATGTACTCGCCGTTCGCGGTAGCTGATCAGTGGTGGTGAGCTTTTAGTACATTTCGCATCGGGTCATTCCGCTTGAGCGTACAAGTTAAAGTTCTCAAGAGATCAGTTGAACAATTTTTGAGCGCACAATGACATAAATGCATTTACAAACTTGGCACAAAACTTCGTCAAGAACAATCTTGTTGCTGGTGATTGCGAGCAGGAACTTGACCATAAAGTACAAAGATGAACAATAACAAGAAAGCCGTCATGTTTGATCATCGAACACAAAGATACAAGTAAATGCCTATAATTTGTGACAATTATTCACATAATTGCTAATATTTTGTGCACTCTATTTCGTGGATCATCAACTCTTTCCTTTTTTATTAATTTTATTTAGCGTGCTAATTGTGTCTTCGTATATTTTACTCTACACCAGTGATGCCAGCAATGGTGAATGTACTTGAAAAATGCGATGCACGCAGTCATTTGTACATGATCAAGATGTTAAATTAGTGAAAATAAAGTAGAGAAAGGAAGACAGATCTCGTTATGCTAAGTTTGTGTATTATATGTGACACAGGTTTCTTTTTCTCTAAATTACCACTTTATTACGCAGCAAGACCCTGGCAGCAGAACATCTTAAGGACACGATATGAAAGTGCAAAGAAAACCAAAGCAGCAAACAAAACTCAAAACAGAATAAACACGCCATACACTATGTCATGTATGCGCATGTGTGGCCTTATCGGCCCCAGGGCCCATGTGAGCGCATGAAATATGCACTCTCACATATAGTAGTTTTGACCATGTATGCTCATGTGAAAGCAATGCATCAACTGGACGTCGTGATAGTGATCCAGCGGGATACCTGTACAGAAGTTGAAATGATTTTCACAGAAAAGCAGAAAACTAAGAGTGTACATTGTATTCTTAAGAACATTCCATTGTCATCAAAACTTTATGGTTAAATCAAATATAGCCTGAGACTGAGCCTAAAAAAAACAAGACGAATAATTAAAGGTGTGAAGTGTGTACAAGAAGTCAGGAAAAAGGCAATTTCCTTTTTAGGCAAATTACACCAAAAAGCCTTTTACTTGCTTTAGAAGATATACGAGAAGACAGAAAGGTTTAAATTTCAATTAACATTGACTGATAGAGACATGTAAGGGGCCATTAGTGTGCACAAGAATGATGAACACATTGGTAGTTGTGGTATTGACATAAGAACAAATCCTGGGCATCTTATACATCAGCAGTGTTGATCACCATAATTATAGTCAAGATAAAATAACAGTGTTTTGGTGCCAGTGCAGGGCAACAATGTGTTGCTACGAGCTTGTAAAAATGGTATATATCATGAATGTGTAAAATGAATTACATTCTGTGTTGTTATATAAGAGTCCTTTTTAATGCTAAATGGACTGCTAATAGTGATTGCAGTGGTAGAGGAAAATTATCAGCTTAAATACTAATACACATTATGACATTATCATAGAGGAATGTCTGCATTGCATACCCATGGATAGAGCTTTTGAATCCCTGACGTCAGAACATTGTGTCATTCATCTTAACAATAGGATGCATCGCTGTTGTTGTTCATTATATTCAATACAGCATAAGTTTAAAATTTGATTTTCATGGTAGAGATGAATATCCTAAGGGTACTTGTGCCTCTTAGATATACCATCCATTATAGTCAGTTCATTGTTTCCAAAGAAATTAACCATTCAAGTGGTGAGGTTTAACTCGAAGGAGTGCATGTTGTTAAATGTGTAACACATGAATTTGTGAGTAGCAAACCTCCCTCATGCGCTGACAGATGAATTTCCAGAAAACAAAGTTTGCTTCACAAGCAGCTTTACCATTTTTAACTGGTCAGTACCCAAACATCATGGGAATTTAGGGATTGGACCATAAGAAACCCCATCACTCTTTATATGTGGTCTATCAGACCTTGTTACTGACTTGTGAACCTCCCAGCATATCAAAACCCGTGACATCATGGAAAATAATTTACTCTCTTGACTTCATA
>NC_090890.1:48183202-48188202 GCF_036669925.1 Montipora capricornis | reverse complement strand
AATGGAGTCGCAAGTGAGAACAGGGGAATATTTCAAAACGTACTGCCTTATGCGCATGCACGTCCACGTCCGATCAACAAAGTAAGGGGTTTAAGCAAAGACGATGACTACGGCAACGACAACGCTACAAAGCAAGAATATCATTGGTTAAAATAGGAAATATAATCGTGCAGCACGATTTTCCATGCATATTTTGCCGTACTCCAAAAAACAAAATCGTGAAATCACCGAGTTTTAGGTGTTGGCGACAACGTGAGCATGTAACAATGAAACATTCATTTGCTGCTTTTACTTCAAAACCGTTCGTACTCATCTCGTGATAGTTTGCCCATAAAAGGTAAAGTAACTGCTTACGAGCCAGAAGGCCCATCAGGCCGGCGGTTTCCGACTAGGAGTCTTTATACTGCCCCCTGGATGGGGATGCTAGTCCACCGCAGGGTTACCCCCAGCGTTTCGCCGGTACCCATTTATACACCTTGGTGGAGAGAGGCACCGTGAGAGTAAAGTGTCTTGGGCCAAGAACGCAACACAATGTGCCCGGCTAGGACTCGAACCTGGATGAGGCCACCGCGCCTCCCAGGCACATAGTTCACCCGTAGACGGGATGATTGCGAAATACTTGCGATAGCGCTAAGTTATGTTTTCGAGTGGCATTTTTGTTGTCGTTGTCGTTGTCCGTGCTTAAACTCCCTATTGACCTGCTCCCAACTGAGCGGCTTCATAGCTCAGTTAGTAAGCGTCTCAAGGGGCCCGTTTCTTGAAGGTCCCGAGACTTTACGGGCCATTTTCGGGTGTCACAATTCCCTTTGTATCTCAAGAACGGAGAGGATTTAAGTCCTCAAACTTCACAGTTATTTTTATTTTTGTTACCCTGAAAACATGTTAAAAGATCGGCTTTCCAAAACAAGTGGTTGGCAGTTTCACAAATGGCTTTTCGGGCCCGAAAAGTTTTCGGGGCTTCCGAGAAACAGGCCCCTATAGGTGTCTATTAAGAGACAATTGCTGAAATTGTCAAGATAAGTGCGAGGATTACTTCTCCATTTCATTTTCAGCTCTTTTCCTGGCAGATAGTTGTAGAACTTATAAATTTTAGGGAAATATAACCGAATAAAATAAGAAAAGCAAGAATACTTAGATGAGACAATTTGAGAGAGGCAGGAATCCTACGGAAGATGTTAGGGGCCAACAGGTACTAGTTTAGGTTTCCTGGAGACACAGATTTGTTAGAAGAGGAACGTTTGTAGAGAAAGGCTAGGCTAAGACCAGTCGTTGTTGTGTGACGCCATAGAGGCGATAAACAGCTACTACTTAAAATATATTGCTTATAAAGGGCAAGAGTCTGTGTCTTAACTCAAATGTACTGTTTGCAAGGAAAGAAAAGCGATAGAAATGAGATAATGATTAGGGGCCGGTTGCTTTAAGCCTGGTTAGCGTTAACCGTTGGTTAAGCGGTTCTCAAAACCATTATGTTTACATGGAATTTAACGCTGAGACTACGCTGGTTAGCGCTAATCATGCTTCGAGCAACCCGGGCCTGGATAACATCGAACTATTTAAATGAATAAATTAGTCCTTTAAAGCTTTAATGAACTAATAGAGCTAGAGGTCTTAAATTTCTTTTCAATTTGAGCGATTCAATAAGTTCAGCATTGGTCTAAGAGTTCAAAGCAAAGAGTTCCTGCGAACGGTTCGATTCCCTTACATTTTAAATTTCAAAGAAGTTTAAATTCCTTCAAAGGTTATAACTATACGGAGGTAAAAGGAAGATAAGTTCACTAGTACACTTTTGTGCTAAGTCATGCACTCGGTGCTGTACTGTTTCGTATTTTTGTGATTTTGTTTCCTTATTACGCGAATTAATACTAAACTTTGGTCTGTTGACGTGTCATAATCTTAGACAAAACTCTTGGGAAAAATTTCGGCTTAAACATTATTTGAGATACACTCACAAACAAAGTCTATTAGTCGATGCGCTCTCTGCTATGCCAGTTATGATAATTAATGTAGTGCAACTGACTTTGGGCGCTTCTAAACTAACATTGGATTAGGGGAGGGAGTAAGTAGAGCGTATCATCTTTTATCAGCTAATATGATTATTTTAAGAGGTCCACGATTGCAGTGTGCACTTTAGAAATAACACAATGATTCTTAGCATTGTGGAATTTGCATTCAAGTCAGCAAGATTACCGCAGGGACCGCGGAGAGAGAGGGGCTTGGGGCTATAGCCCCAACTTGTTTCTCAGTTACGGTGTTGTTTCTCCTAAACCTCTCCCCCTCCACACACGCTTCCGTGATCCATATACCAAAAGCTAACCCCGCCCTTCCCCCCTCCCCGTTTTCAAGCGTACTCTGCGGCCCTAGAAATGAGACTGGATTTTCCCGTCTTGTAGGGATTTTAGTTCCCTGTGAATGCCTTTTTGACTTTGACATGGTCAAACGTCAATTGCTCCTTTTATTGCCTTTACAAAATCGATCAAATCATATCAAAGTTAATTATTACGATTTTATTCATTATCTTGACATGAAGGACGGATAAGTGCCGAGAGCAGCCGAAATAATGTCACAAACACAGAATTTATAAGAAGGTATCTGACTTATCGGGTAAAACAGTTGTAACCGGTTTTAGATTTCAACATTTAGCTCACTATGGCTCAAGTGATGATTCTTCGGGGTCAACTGAATAACGTTTTACATAACACTACCACAGCAGGCAATCCATGATTGTATGCACTCTCAGTGGGGGCAGTTCAATTTGAGCTGAAAAAATTCTTATTCACGTGAGTTCAGGAAGCGTGCACTGGGACATGAAACTCAAAAAAGGTAGCCGGATTAAAACCTTTAATTTACAAAGCGATGGTGTAGTCTGTTTGCGGCCTAAGTTTTGTGAAAGAGTGCAGTCTTCATTAAAGCACTTGTGAAATTGTTGTTGCTGTTAAAGTTCTCTAAATTCCGGTACAAGCCTTCCAAATGTCATGCCCCCATACTCAATTCTCCTCTGGCATTGACCACAAAACCATCTTGCTCAACAAAGGAAGGAATTAAAGAGTTCTTTGTGTAGTCTTTGTCCCCCGAAGTGCCGGTTTGATCAAACTGTCTTTACATTGCTCTCAGTTCTTTAAAACAATGTTCCTAGTTAGTTTTGCTTCTGGTTTGTGTACCAAAAGTAGAATCACAGTAACAATAAAATTATTGAGGTATCCTTTAGCAAATCAAAACTGTCAACGGACAGTAATTGTGATGCCATTTCAATTGGGGCCTTACAATACGACCAGATTTTTTTTCCTCCTAAAGGAAAAAAGATACCGATACCTCCCCCAAAAGAACCTGGCACGAACAAAAACTGTCTCCAGCTTCTTGTATCTTTTACTTTTCAGATAACTATGACAGCAAAGAAAGTTTATCTGATTTTGCTGTTGCTGCTTGCTTCCAAGATTCTGTTTTTTACGGCAAATGAAGCTAGCCCCTGGTGGTCTCGTCGTCGTCGACGATGGAAAACACAAACACGAAGGGAAGTTACTGCAGGAAAAGATGAAGTGGACCTAGAACTCGCAAATGCCAACAGCCGAGGAAGCGACAAAGGGAATACGGATATTCATGACAAGACTTAGTTTGACGGCAAAACCGCTGTATCATGGGTAAAGGGAAAGTGAAATAAAGAAGCTTTGCCTTTTGAAGTGTCATTAATGCTTTTCCTCAAACCCTCAAAGAGTAATTTTGACGCACACCCGAGGCTCAGTTTGTTAAGTTTGTTAAGCATCGGGCTGCCATGGCTGGTTCGAATCCCGACCGCATCAAACCTCAGGATTTTAAAATAACTGAGGCCGGAGAAAGTGCTGACATTGTAATTTCATCCTCAAATGGTTAGAGGTTCAAGCCTTCTCGGATAAGGACAATAAACCGTAGGCCCCGTCTCACAAAGAGCTTCCACGTTCATAAGTTCCCAGTGGGACGAAAAAGATAAGACACTATTCGAGACAAATAGGGGATAGAGTTCCTGGTGTTGTGGCTGTCCTTAGTGAATGTACGAGTGGGTGATCATAGCAGGTCCATCTCAGATGAGTAATATATCTGCCAAAACTCTGCTAAAACTTAACCTGCTCAAACGAATAAATAACAAAAACAACAAAAAAACAAATGATAGCGAAGCTATCGTACGCGTTGACGTCAATAATTACTATTAATCAATGTGCCAACCAGGGCCCAGTTGCTGAGAGGATGGTCGGTGCCTAATATAAAAATCTCTTAAAACTTAAATCGATCTGTGGTTAGCGCTCACCAAGATCTGAGCAACCAGCTAATAAGGCCAGAGCCTTAATACGTGCAGAAACAAAAGCTTTTTTTCATTCCAGCATTAGTACAGTGAAATTCGAAAACAGAAAAGAGTTTCACGGTAAACTTCATTTTTCCTACTTCCACGCAAATTTCTCCCAGTCCTCAGTGCAACCCTTCTCTAGAACGCCCTCCTCGCCGTTTTTAAATTTTCTCCGTCTCCTTTTTTCGCCCGGTTTGGCCATTATTTCGCCCACACTATCTGCCCCTTGGTCTCCTAGGTAGAGTTTGGGAATTGTGAGAATCGGCCGTGTATGCTGGGCCTCCACCTTACGCAGTGCACTTCGTCTATTTCTATCCCATAAGACATCGTAATTAACAACAGCGCTTTCTTTTGGGCCGCAATTTTACAGATTTTTTCTTCTTCCGTTCATTTTACGTCTAGTTCTGTTTGTCATATCTTGACGTTCTTCTCCTTATTTGAAGGAGTTTATACTTGGGATTCGGTTTCCACGTTGACGTTTTACTGCACAAATTCCGCCCGATAGGCGTTAATCACACGGCGGCCATTTTGAGTCCCGAGGGATTGAAGACTTTTGTTTTGCCCCACTTAACCTCGTTCCCAAACATTTCAACTCGAGGCTCGGGGTACGACATCTATTGACTATGTCCGATATAGCCGCCCAGTGAATAAAACCCGTTGACATATCAAAAAAACAGTATACATATTG
>NC_090890.1:48175702-48178202 GCF_036669925.1 Montipora capricornis | reverse complement strand
GTGACTGAACATTACCAATGGAGTCGCAAGTGAGAACAGGGGAATATTTCATAACGTACTGCCTTATGCGCATGCACGTCCACGTCCGATCAACAAAGTAAGGAGTTTAAGCAAAGACGACGACTACGGCAACGACAACGCTACAAAGCAAGAATATCATTGGTTAAAATAGGAATATAATCGTGCAGCACGATTTTCCATGCATATTTTGCCGAACTCCAAAAAACAAAAACGTGAAATCACCAAGTTTTAGGTGTTGGCGACAACGTGAGCATGTAACAATGAACCATTCATTTGCTGCTTTTTACTTGTTTCTCAGTTACGGTGTTGTTTCTCCTAAACCTCTCCCCCTCCACACACGCTTCCGTGATCCATATACCAAAAGCTAACCCCGCCCTTCCCCCCTCCCCGTTTTCAAGCGTACTCTGCGGCCCTAGAAATGAGACTGGATTTTCCCGTCTTGTAGGGATTTTAGTTCCCTGTGAATGCCTTTTTGACTTTGACATGGTCAAACGTTAATTGCTCCTTTTATTGCCTTTACAAAATCGATCAAATCATATCAAAGTTAATTATTACGATTTTATTCATTATCTTGACATGAAGGACGGATAAGTGCCGAGAGCAGCCGAAATAATGTCACAAACACAGAATTTATAAGAAGGTATCTGACTTATCGGGTAAAACAGTTGTAACCGGTTTTAGATTTCAACATTTAGCTCACTATGGCTCAAGTGATGATTCTTCGGGGTCAACTGAATAACGTTTTACATAACACTACCACAGCAGGCAATCCATGATTGTATCCACCCTCAGTGGGGGCAGTTCAATTTGAGCTGAAAAAATTCTTATTCACGTGAGTTCAGGAAGCGTGCACTGGGACATGAAACTCAAAAAAGGTAGCCGGATTAAAACCTTTAATTTACAAAGCGATGGTGTAGTCTGTTTGCGGCCTAAGTTTTGTGAAAGAGTGCAGTCTTCATTAAAGCACTTGTGAAATTGTTGTTGCTGTTAAAGTTCTCTAAATTCCGGTACAAGCCTTCCAAATGTCATGCCCCCATACTCAATTCTCCTCTGGCATTGACCACAAAACCATCTTGCTCAACAAAGGAAGGAATTAAAGAGTTCTTTGTGTAGTCTTTGTCCCCCGAAGTGCCGGTTTGATCAAACTGTTCTTTAAAACAATGTTCCTAGTTAGTTTTGCTTCTGGTTTGTGTACCAAAACTAGAATCACAGTAACAATAAAATTATTGAGGTATCCTTTAGCAAATCAAAACTGTCAACGGACAGTAATTGTGATGCCATTTCAATTGGGGCCTTACAATACGACCAGATTTTTTTTCCTCCTAAAGGAAAAAAGATACCGATACCTCCCCCAAAAGAACCTGGCACGAACAAAAACTGTCTCCAACTGAAGTCGACCTAAAACTCGCAAATGCCAACAGCCGAGGAAGCGACAAAGGGAATACGGATATTCATGACAAGACTTAGTTTGACGGCAAAACCGCTGTATCATGGGTAAAGGGAAAGTGAAATAAAGAAGCTTTGCCTTTTGAAGTGTCATTAATGCTTTTCCTCAAACCCTCAAAGAGTAATTTTGACGCACACCCGAGGCTCAGTTTGTTAAGTTTGTTAAGCATCGGGCTGCCATGGCTGGTTCGAATCCCGACCGCATCAAATCTCAGGATTTTAAAATAACTGAGGCCGGAGAAAGTGCTGACATTGTAATTTCATCCTCAAATGGTTAGAGGTTCAAGCCTTCTTGGATAAGGACAATAAACCGTAGGCCCCGTCTCACAAAGAGCTTCCACGTTCATAAGTTCCCAGTGGGACGAAAAAGATAAGACACTATTCGAGACAAATAGGGGATAGAGTTCCTGGTGTTGTGGCTGTCCTTAGTGAATGTACGAGTGGGTGATCATAGCAGGTCCATCTCAGATGAGTAATATATCTGCCAAAACTCTGCTAAAACTTAACCTGCTCAAACGAATAAATAACAAAAACAACAAAAAAACAAATGATAGCGAAGCTATCGTACGCGTTGACGTCAATAATTACTATTAATCAATGTGCCAACCAGGGCCCAGTTGCTGAGAGGATGGTCGGTGCCTAATATAAAAATCTCTTAAAACTTAAATCGATCTGTGGTTAGCGCTCACCAAGATCTGAGCAACCAGCTAATAAGGCCAGAGCCTTAATACGTGCAGAAACAAAAGCTTTTTTTCATTCCAGCATTAGTACAGTGAAATTCGAAAACAGAAAAGAGTTTCACGGTAAACTTCATTTTTCCTACTTCCACGCAAATTTCTCCCAGTCCTCAGTGCAACCCTTCTCTAGAACGCCCTCCTCGCCGTTTTTAAATTTTCTCCGTCTCCTTTTTTCGCCCGGTTTGGCCATTATTTCGCCCACACTATCTGCCCCTTGGTCTCCTAGGTAGAGTCTGGGAATTGTGAGAATCGGCCGTGTATGCTGGGCCTCCACCTTACGCAGTGCACTTCGTCTA
>NC_090890.1:48155702-48170702 GCF_036669925.1 Montipora capricornis | reverse complement strand
GCCTTCGGCGAATAATTGTTAAATATTCACCGCTGAAAATTATACTAACATTGGTTAAAAGAAAGACTGCGAGCAGTCTCTCTTTTGCTCTAGAATCGTTGAAACGAACGTGTGCGTTGAGCTTTCAATAGCTGGAGCTGCGGGTCGCAAATACCGCGGGCGTTGGTTAGAGTGCTCTAACAAACGCCCGCGGTATTTGCGACCCGCAGTTTCAGCCATTTTGAAGTCTTCGTTCGTTTCAACGATTTAGAGCAAAAGAGAGGCTGCTCGCAGTCTAGTTAAAAGAGGAAAAATAATCGAGCTGCACATGCCGCACGCATTTGACCACATATTCTCCCGGTGCTCTTTGTAACACCGACGTGAAAACACCAAATTTGAGGTTGAGACGACAACGTAAGCATACAAATTAATATGAGCCTTTCATTCTCTCCTTTTTACCCTAAAACCACTCGTACCAATTTGTTTCTAGGATATTTGGCCCACATTGTGCGACGTGAACGAGATGGAATAATCGCGAATGAATTACGATAGTGTAAAATTATATTCTTAGATGACGTTTTTGACGACGTCGCCTTCGTAGATCCTAAGGTCCCTGTGCTTCAATTGGCAGAGCACTGCACCGGCATCGCACCGGCATCGCATGCGTCATGAGTTAGAATCCCGTTCAAGCCTCAATGTTTCAGCCTTTCCTTTCGCTTCTGCGTAAGAAGCGTTCACAAATGCGAAGATCTTCGACTTCAATTAAAGTATTAAGGGACAACGTCTTCAAAAAAAGCGCGGATTGCAGTTTCAGTACAATACAGTAATTCTTGTTGCATGTTAACCGCGTGCACAAAGAAAACAGAATTCATCTGTAATTTACAGGGTTGAAGCGAAACTGGAGGAAGGCAAAAGTTAGCCACAAGCCTCGCAATAATTTTTTGTCGCAACAGTTCAGCTTTATTTCCCTCTTACATCTTTCTCTAGTTTCTCTAGTTCCCAGGAAGCCAGAAGATGACCCATCATAAGGAGGAATGGGGGGCGCACCTTGCAGGGGATTGGGGACGAAAAGGGGTGGCCAGCTTTTTCGTCACTTCCGAACTCATAGCAGGAAAAAGACTTGTCTCGATTTTAATCTGAACGCCAGAAAGGAAAATGATCAGGAGCATTCTACAAATATGATATAAACGGTGCAACTTCATTTCCTTCAGTCAAAAACATTTCTTGGCATAAAACTTAAAGCAAAAAGGTGCGACTTATACACGAGTCTTTACAGTATGTCGCACTGTGTTTTATTACCAACATTTAACTACGTACTAGGAACAGGAAAGGCCGAATTAAAAAGATCTACTTTGTAGTTGCGAAATAAAAACAATTTCATCATCGTCTAATGTTTATTTAATTAAAGTATCCTAACAATGGGATGTGGTAAGCTTTTCGTGACCTTGGCTTGCAGCTCAATCAACCAGAAAACTGCATGATTGTACCTCACGATCATGACACGATCTTTTAAAAGTTCCCCAGATCTTGATCTTGCAATGAAAAGCAGATAAAAAGAACCTTTCTTTTAACGATGGAAATAAATGGACAGTGTATTTAACTCTCAAAGTATCTGGGCCAATAAAACGTGACAATTAGCATGACCAATGATCTGAGGACGACGTTTAATCACGTTGTGTGGATAAGCTTGCTTATAGGTCCAATATACATGCTCACATATGCCTATAAAGAATATGCAAGCCTCATTGAAAATCAACTTATATATCACGTAGAAAACAAGACTTTTTCGTTCACTTCAGCCCAAATGGGAGCAATTGTTGAACACAAATTTAGAGAGAGAGAAAGGGACAGAGAGAGAGAGAGGGAGAGAAAGAGAGAGAATGCACACCATTGTCTGCGTTATACTAAATTCGTATCGTTACCATAAGCCCAATGTTTTGCCGTTTGCTTTATTTTCCATCCATCGTAGACTATTCATACAAGGTAACGTTTACGCCGTTTTTCTCCGTTTGTTCGGGTCACAAGGTCCACGAAACACACTCTAATAATTCCTAAAAGACTACAAATTCATTCACTAGCTGCTGAAATTGCGGATTCGAATGACCCCATTAAGAACTTCTAAACTTTAGGATGGTCTGCCTAGTGACTGAACATTACCAATGGAGTCGCAAGTGAGAACAGGGGAATATTTTAAAACGTACTGCCTTATGCGCATGCACGTCCACGTCCGATCAACAAAGTAAGGAGTTTAAGCAAAGACGACGACTACGGCAACGACAACGCTACAAAGCAAGAATATCATTGGTTAAAATAGGAATATAATCGTGCAGCACGATTTTCCATGCATATTTTGCCGAACTCCAAAAAACAAAAACGTGAAATCACCAAGTTTTAGGTGTGGCGACAACGTGAGCATGTAACAATGAACCATTCATTTGCTGCTTTTACTTCAAAACCGTTCGTACTCATCTCGTGATAGTTCGCCCATAAAAGGTAAAGTAACTGCTTGCGAGCCAGAAGGCTCATCAGGCCGGCGGTTTCCGACTGGGAGTATTTATACTCCCCCCTGGATGGGGATGCTAGTCCATCGCAGGGTTACCCCCAGCATTTCGCGGTACCCATTTATACACCTTGGTGAAGAGAGGCACCGTGAGAGTAAAGTAGCTTGCCCAAGAACACAACACAGTGTCCCCGGCCAGGACCCGGACCCGGATGAGGCCACCACGCCTCCCAGGCACATAGTTCACCCGTAGACGGGATGATTGCGAAATACTTGCGATAGAGCTAAGTAATATTTTGGAGTGGCGTTTTTGTAGGCGTTGTCATTGTCCGTGCTTAAACTCCCTATTGACCTGCTCCCAACTGAGCGGCTTCATAGCTCAGTTAGTAGGCGTCATTGCACCGCTGGCATCGCAGAGGTTATGGGTTCGAATCCTGTTGAACCATCTAAAGTCTCAAGGGGCCCGTTTCTCGAAGGTCCCGAGACTTTACGGGCCATTTTCGGGAGTCACAGTTACTTTTGTATCTCAAGAACGGAGAGGATTTAAGCCATCAAACTTCACAGTTATTTTTATTTTTGTTACCCTGAAAACATGTTAAAAGATCGGCTTTCCAAAACAAATGGTTGGCAGTTTCACAAATAACTACAAATGGCTTTTCGGGCCCGAAAAGTTTTCGGGGCTTCCGAGAAACAGGCCCCTATAGGTGTCTATTAAGAGACAATTGCTGAAATTGTCAAGATAAGTGCGAGGATTACTTCTCCATTTCATTTTCAGCTCTTTTCCTGGCAGATAGTTGTAGAACTTATAAATTTTAGGGAAATATCACCGAATAAAATAAAAGCAAGAATACTCAGATGAGACAATTTGAGAGAGGCAGGAAGATGTTAGGGGCCAACAGGTACTAGTTTAGGTTTCCTGGAGACACAGATTTGTTAGAAGAGGAACGTTTGTAGAGAAAGGCTAGGGTAAGACCAGTCGTTGTTGTGTGATGCCATAGAGGCGATAAACAGCTACTACTTAAAATATATTGCTTATAAAGGGCAAGAGTCTGTGTCTTAACTCAAATGTACTGTTTGCAAGGAAAGAAAAGCGATAGAAATGAGATAATGATCAGGGGCCTGTCGCTTTAAGCCTGGTTAGCGTTAACCGTTGGTTAAGCGGTTCTCAAAACCAATATGTTTACATGGAATTTAACGCTGAGACTACGCTGGTTAGCGCTAATCATGCTTCGAGAAACCCGGGCCTGGATAACATCGAACTATTTAAATGAATAAATTAGTCCTTGAAAGCTTTAATGAACTAATAGAGCTAGAGGTCTTAAATTTCTTTTCAATTTGAGCGATTCAATAAGTTCAGCATTAGTCTAAGAGTTCAAAGCAAAGAGTTCCTGCGAACGGTTCGATTCCCTTACATTTTAAATTTCAAAGAAGTTTAAATTCCTTCAAAGGTTATAACTATACGGAGGTAAAAGGAAGATAAGTTCACTGACATACTTTTGTGCTAAGTCACTCGCTGCTGTACTGTTTTGTATTTTTGTGATTTTGTTTCCTTATTACGCGAATTAATACTAAACTTTGGTCTGTTGACGTGTCATAATCTTAGACAAAACTCTTGGGAAAAATTTCGGCTTAAACGTTATTTGAGATACACTCACAAACAAAGTCTATTAGTCGATGCGGTCTCTCCTATGCCAGTGATGATAATTAATGTAGTGCAACTGACTTTGGGCGCTTCTAAACTAACATTGGATTAGGGGAGGGAGTAAGTAGAGGGTATCATCTTTTATCAGCTAATATGATTATTTTAAGAGGTCCACGATTGCAGTGTGCACTTTAGAAATAACACAATGATTCTTAGCATTGTGGAATTTGCATTCAAGTCAGCAAGATTACCGCAGGGACCGCGGAGAGAGAGGGGCTTGGGGCTATAGCCCCAACTTGTTTCTCAGTTACGGTGTTGTTTCTCCTAAACCTCTCCCCCTCCACACACGCTTCCGTGATCCATATACCAAAAGCTAACCCCGCCCTTCCCCCCTCCCCGTTTTCAAGCGTACTCTGCGGCGCTAGAAATGAGACTGGATTTTCCCGTCTTGTAGGGATTTTAGTTCCCTGTGAATGCCTTTTTGACTTTGACATGGTCAAACGTCAATTGCTCCTTTTATTGCCTTTACAAAATCGATCAAATCATATCAAAGTTAATTATTACGATTATATTCATTATCTTGACATGAAGGACGGATAAGTGCCGAGAGCAGCCGAAATAATGTCACAAACACAGAATTTATAAGAAGGTATCTGACTTATCGGGTAAAACAGTTGTAACCGGTTTTAGATTTCAACATTTAGCTCACTATGGCTCAAGTGATGATTCTTCGGGGTCAACTGAATAACGTTTTACATAACACTACCACAGCAGGCAATCCATGATTGTATGCACCCTCAGTGGGGGCAGTTCAATTTGAGCTGAAAAAATTCTTATTCACGTGAGTTCAGGAAGCGTGCACTGGGACATGAAACTCAAAAAAGGTAGCCGGATTAAAACCTTTAATTTATAAAGCGATGGTGTTGTCTGTTTGCGGCCTAAGTTTTGTGAAAGAGTGCAGTCTTCATTAAAGCACTTGTGAAATTGTTGTTGCTGTTAAAGTTCTCTAAATTCCGGTACAAGCCTTCCAAATTTCATGCCCCCATACTCAATTCTCCTCTGGCATTGACCACAAAACCATCTTGCTCAACAAAGGAAGGAATTAAAGAGTTCTTTGTGTCGTCTTTGTCCCCCGAAGTGCCGGTTTGATCAAACTGTTTTTCCAGTGATTTCATAATTGATTGGGTCCTGACCTCTGACGACCATGACGTCATCTCCCTCTGTTTAGGAAATAAGGGCAGTCTTTCAAGCAGAACTCAGGTTTGAAACAAGTTGCACATTGTAGTAAAAACAATTAGCCTAAGGAGTCATACGTTGTTTTCGGCAGACATGCCGATTAAGGCTTTTTTGGTGTTGTGGATTTTAACATTAGGTAAGTGTGTTTGAACAAACCCTGCCCCGCTCTGCAAATATTTAGCGATAGGTATTTTATCGCTTGAAGTAAACCCTTGTTTTTCTGTTATGGTTTATTTAGCTGATGCAGTATCTTCTGGAATTGGTAAGTGTCGTTGTTGTTTGCTTTCGTGATTGTTTGTCTCTCGAAATCAGTACCACTCGTCGTATTTGTCTGTTACCCGCTCATCAAATTGAACACTTTTCACTGTGTTAGGACCTTGCAGTGGATCTGTCTTAATAACTTAACAGATCGAACATAACTTGAAGCATACACGTTTATACATATTTTAAAACATTCTTAAGATCTTTTCAAAGGATAATACAAAAGGACTGATATAGCGGTTATGTTTGTCAACGATTGCAGATCTTGGTCTTTCGTTTCAGTTCATATATCTTTTAGTGGCGTTTCCACACATTCCGAAAGGCACCCTGAAATATGCCTCAAACAGGAAGAAAACTGGAAGATGTATTATACACGATCGATATTCAAAATCAGAGTTCCACTTCAATGGAGTGGCGGTGCTTTGCACGAGGCAAATTATTTGTCTATTTAATACTTTTCAAAGTCCAAAAAAACTTTTGAGGCTAAATTAATTAAGCTTTTAGAGTTCACTAGCAACTATACTTCACCCGCCTGATCTGCAAACGAGGGTCAAATTGCGTACCTTGTGAATCGTGATTGTGGAACGGTCGATCGCGTTTTACTCCCTAAGTCAAGCACTTAACTCTATCATAGTAGTTGAGTGAACGTTTCTGCGTGTGTAAACGTTCCAAATTATAGTTCCGCTTTCGCTAAACTTTTTTCTAATCATTCAAGTTTGTTAATTATTTATTTCTAAAAAACTTAGTGAACATATGTGTGGACTTCAATCCTCAATAATAAACTAATTTGCACGGTTTCTTTTTTCTTATTTTTTGATTTCGCAATTTGCGACGTCCTTCAGCTTTCAGCCGGGACCCATCACTTGTATAAGGTTTCACAGTTGATTTAAATGAGAAATAGCCCTCCTTCTTTGAATTCTAGTTTGTTATCATCGCAAAAAATGATTATTTCACATTTCAGTTCAGTACACAAATAAAAGTAATTTACAAGCATCGACAATAGCTTCCACAAATGTTTTCACCAGTGCCTACTGAAACCCTAAAAGTTCATAGAGTGTCGCATGAGTATAAGGTCTAGTTTGATTAGGGTCCTAGTCAGCTTTCGAAGAAGTTTACGGAACCACGGCCAAACTAAGCTCTTGGGGCTCAAAGCACACATTTTTGGTGAACTTTGGAACTCAACGGCAAAACTAAAGGACTAGACGGAGAGGGACAAACAAGACAAATTTTCACGATACAATTAAAATGGTAAATTGTATTTGTACACTAGTGTTTTCTCTGCAGCGAGGTTCAATATCGTTGCCTCCAAGCTCTGTAAAACTAAACAGGATAACGAACTGAAAACACTTAAAATAGATTATTTACACAAAAACTTGTAATCCTAATAATCTAAGAAAACAAACACCCTTCATTTTTTAACTAAAAGCCTTTGTCCTTATCCTTTTCAACCCCGTGCGAATATCATCACAAGGTTTAGGTTTAGGTTTACGGTTTATACTCACGGCAAAATAATATCCATTCTTTGCTATCATTAATTACCTTTCGATAATCTTCTTTTGAAATATTTAAATGCCATAAAAAATCCAGTCTCAGACTCTCTTAACAAACAGCGAAATGGTAAACAAAAAAGAACTGTTTAAGTAAAGAGGTAGAGGTGGTTTGACAACGGCAACGCGAAAAATAAGAATATTTTTCAGTGGTTATTAAAAAGGAAAAATACGTCGTGCTGCACGTGCGATATGCAACTTTAACTGAAAACATATCTAAGATTTTGACAATTACCCAAAGCATGCAACAGAATTAGCCGTCCATTCTTTATCTTTCCTTTTAAAACTGTCGGTACAAATCTAGTCATAGCATAATTCGCTGTTGGTGTACAACGTGAACCTGAAGGTCAAAATAACTTGAATAAATAGACTACTTTCACCCGCTCATACTGCCGTACGTTTTGGGGAGCTCTCTGCATAAAAAACAATGGATGTTAAGTTCAAAGATTAAACAACTGTATTGTGAATAGAAATCCCTGAAACTTACTGCATTATCATATGGTGAAAGCGGGCAATTGTAAAATATTCAGGAAAGCAATTAGTTATATTTCGTTGAAGTTACCGTACCTTGAATTTCGCAACTACCTCTCGTAGCAATTTTTCTAGAACTTTTAAATTATAATTGTTATAGCCTGATACAAAAGAGGGTAGAACCGCAAGGGTCAATAATAACGAAAGGCAGATAAGGCAAAGTCTCGTTAGCTTTGTTTTTGCAGAAGAATTGCAGAGCATAAATTGGCGCGATACGTTTGAGACAGGCACCAAGTCAAAGTAATCGTTAAATTACTTTCGGCGCTCAGCGAAAACAGCTTCATGATTGAGAGAACGTAGGTAATATCGCCATGTTTATGGACTAAAACAATAGATCTCCAATTGACTCCCTTCCATCGCCCACTAGCAATTGTACATTGTTAACAGTGTCTCTTGAGATGGGCTGCAAAATACCTATATGAAAACCTTTGAAAATGGCACTTTACGGAATCCGTGAGACAATTCGGTAACTGCAGTCCATCCTTGATGCCCAGCAAAGCTCTCTCTCACCAGATAACGTTTAAGTATTAAAAGACCAATTAAACTGTATTTTTCAGTCAAAGTGTTTTTGCCCTTGGTAGCCATTATGATAATGTTGTGCCCAAAGTGCAAAAGAAAGTTACGATCCAAAGACCCAACGTCTCGACACATCCGGTCTAGTGTCTTTATCAGGGGTGATTCAATGTTATCCGAAGAGTCCTTTGTTGTGCCACCAACGTTTACGACGCAAATTGAACTTGAAACTCCTGATAAAATAGACAGGAGTGTCGAAACGTTAGGTCTTTGAATCGTGACTTTCTAAGCTATATTCATGTGTCTTCATGCCAGGGTAGCCGTCAATGCATATGCAAACTAAGTTTGAGTGTCAACCTCTGGTTGCCATGTAAGCCGGCTGCAACTTTCGTTACCTGCAATGCAGTCCCGTACTGTAATGCGTCAGTTTGGGGTTCAAGTGTTTCTTATAATTAAAGATGCCAGAATTTAATTAATGTTATTTGACAAATATGATGTATAGGTGATAATATGACAAATGATCACGAGGAAATTTCTCAAAGGCTAATCAAATTGCACAAGCCCGTAAGACGAGTGCAATTTGTGGTCTTTGAAAAATGTACGAGTGTTGATTTTTCCCAAATTGCACTCAAGAAATCATGTGATTACTTATTTAAAATATAAAAGCAAAAAATTGACTCTGTTTTCCTCTTCTCGTGCTTTTTTCGAGTCATGGCTCACTGATCCCGCCATCATTAAAGATATTGGTTGAAAAACTGAAAACCTTGATAGACCAAAACCAAAAATAAAAACTTCTCTTTCAAACTCTGAATTAATTGTTATTTTCTCCTAACCTATCCGCCATTTTGTTTTGTTGCGTTTTCGCGACTTTCCTGTCAATCAATTTAATTTCAACTCTATGCGCTGTTTGGGATTAATTGACGTGTTCTCAACATAATTTCATGCCGCAGGCTGAAATTGTTATAATTAAAAACGAATCTGACGTGTCTTATCCATACATCTGAGCAAGAAATCCTTTATGATTCTGCCATTTTTCAATTTTTTTTTTTTGGACCAAAGTGCAATATATTCGACTCAGAGAACAAGACAAGTTCACTGAACACCTTATACAGTTCTATTTATTTTACTCTAAAAAAATCGATACATGGGTCAATCACTTAGAACTCACGTGGCCGGATACAAATCATACTTATGTAACACCGAGATGTCCATGTTGTGTAACTATAAAATGAATATATTGGTAGCCTGAGTATTGTTGGCGTGAGAGGCATAAGCCGCGTGGAGAATGGGGAGGGCCGCTGAGGTATTTCAAAGCGACCCTTCTCATTCTCCGCGCGGCTTCGCCGTTCGTTTATTTGCCTCTCGCGCCAACAATGCCGCAGGTTAATATATTGGTGGCTGTGCAAATCGCAAGGTGTTCTAAGTTTTTATCCATAGGAGGTTGAAGTTGACCTGGAAATATAAATTTTTTCAAGTTTCCAGTTCCATGACGTCTTTCTTTTCGAAAATACACCATCTTGAATTTCCGAATTGTCACCTTGCGTGACACCATGATACAAAGTTATTTGGTTGAAAAAAATGTCGATGCCTATGAATCTCGGCAGTCTGAGTGTTTCAAGTACATTAGGAGATGTGTTCATACACATATATTTCAGTAGGCGCTTTCATCGCTAAGGGAATTCCAGATGTTCGGGTTGATTTCTGGCCGCCATATTGGTGCACAATGGTGGTGCACCAACATGGCAGCTCCATACAAAACTCTATCAAGTTACGTGAAGCACTTCGACAAATAACTCAAAAACGATGTACCACACAGACCTGAGGATTGGTTTCGTGATTTATGAATTTGTCTCCTACAACATCCCAAGTTTTTGGCCTATTTCAATAAACGGTTTCGATTTTATTTTTTTTTTTGCTTGACAGTGAAAACGATCTATAGGAAGTTGCCTTCAGATCCCGAGACCCCGGGTGTAAGACCCGTTCTGACTTCATCTTGAATTTGTTCCTGGTTGTTCCTGGTTAAATTTCTCGGCTGCAATTGTAAATAGCCAACTGGTTTGCCTCCGGCTAGTTGGTATTCTTAACAGTTGTTGTTGTTGTTGTTGTTGTTGTTGTTGTTGTTGTTGCTATGTGTCATTTACCCTGAAAAGCACTCACGGGGAGTCGTCAATCAAGGATGTATGTATGCATGTCACAGTAATATACCACACAGAGCATGATGAAAGATTAGCATTTTAAAATAAAAGAATCGTAATTATCCGAACTAAGAATTCCCAAAAATTCTCAGAGATTTTGGGGAAAAAGCACCAGGCCTGCTTAACACTAATTAAAGCAAATTTATAGAGAAGCCGCAATATTCTATTTTCCTCAACAGAACCTTCTGTCACGGCTATTGACCCGACAACAGGCAGCTTGGAAGGTGGGACTATGATTCATGTACATGGAGAAGGTAGGCAATTATGTTAACTGAGGCCCCGGCCACACGTATCTGGATACTTTTGAATCCGCACCTTTTTCTTTCCGGATTCAAAAATATTCCTATCCACACGTAACGTATTCAAATCGAATTTGCCCGTCCACATTCCCGTCTACACGTGTCCGAAAGTATCCAGATTCACGCTAGTACTCAGGACTCCTCAAGGAAACAGAGGTAACAGAGCATGCGCCATAAAGAAATAATATTGCCCTCGGCAGCCATCTTGAGCATTGATTTCACGGTAAGGAACTGGGCTCGATCTTGTTACGTTATTCGGATAAAAAAAATTCCGGATTCAGACTGAGCTCACTCTGGAGAGCGTATTCACAAAGTTCCGAATTCGCCAGCGCCGGTTACGTGTGGACGGATGGCGTATCCGGAAAGAAAAAGTTACGCATTCAAAATTTATCCGGATACGGGTGGACGGGGCTTAAATACATTTTCAGTTTCAAAACATAATTAGGAAAATGGAAACCATTATCTGTTAATGCACAAAAACATTAGAGGTTATAAGGGAGTGTTTGTTTACAATCTTGCTTCATTGACGTCCACCTAAATTTTACTTTCGAAATATGAAAAAATGTCGTTGAGGGGCGCGTGTGACTGATAACCGCTGTAATGAAACAAAATGTAAACAATGCCGTCAGCAAAGATTCCCTTATTGGTGGGCTCGATCAAATTACTCTTCGCTTCTTTTTTCGTTCCGCAGGTTTCGCCAATGACCAGTTTAGTTTACTTGACGCAAACTTAGGAAACATAGTCCTGTTTAAATCAGACAAACATGAAGTGGAATGTGACATCGTCCCCACCGACGTATCAGATAAAAGGATCGCTTGTGAAACACGGTGAGACCATCTGAAACTAAATTTCCTCTCTTAATTGAAAACTAGGGTATTGCGAGTTCGAACTGGCATTTGAACAAGCACTTTCATCCTCTCTCACATTCGAAACGACATTTGCCTCATTCGATATGGCATTGTCCATATCCGAACTAAAATTTTCCATATCCGGAATCCGAATTGGTTTGTCACAAGAGATTTAATATTCTACAAATTTGAATGAGCATTGCACGTATTCGAATTATGGTCCCATATGAAAGGACTTTTGTCGACTTCATTGCAGGCGCTCACCAACAGCCAGTGAAGGCGAATATCAGCTAATGATGTTTGTAAACGGGAAAGAAGTCACAAAGTTGTGCGAAAGAAGGAAGAGATCGTGCAAGTTTATGGTGAGATAAGTTATTTCAATTTTTTCCCTAACCACTTTCTCCCCCCCCCCCCCCCAACGGATTGGTGATTCCTCAAAAGAAAAAAAAAGTTGTCAAACGAGTTTCTTGAACCTTTCCCTGAATGTTCCCTACTAATCCCTGTTTTGAGATGCTTGCTTAAGAGATATAGTGGGCCAATCTTACCCCATTGATGCCTGTACTGATACTAAACACGCGCGTTATTTTATCGGCCAGGGTACATATTTGCGGTAGCTAAACGAGAGGGTTTTTAAAGTAACACTTGGAAAAACACCTGATAGGTAGAATGTCTAGAGCATATGGAACAGTCTTATATAGTTTATGGAAAAAACACTCAACTTGAAACGACGTTGACTCAAAGCGTTTCTCGAATCGTTGTTTTCAAGATCATAATTTACACCCCTGGGTAGGGGGCTCTGTGTACGTTTTTAGCTATATCTTTTTTTCCTTCCGATAATCTTTTTTGAATTTTTTTATTTAAAGGAGATAATTTGTACACCAAAATAATGCAATTAAAAATATAGGTCACCGTGCTTGCTTAAGAGTAAAACACCATCGCACCTGTCTATCTCGATTATCGTAGATCGCAGCAACAAAATTCGCCACGTTCTCGGAATGCGCGCGCTTATTCGCAAAGAGTTATGGGTCATTCACACTTCTCTCACGTGTTTTAGAACTGTTTCAGCGTGTATGACCGACTTACGCCACATTTACAATGTTGCAAATTTGACCAATTTATAAATATTGACACAGCATCTGCGCAGTACAGGATGCGCAGTGCAATATTGAGGAGTCACCTTAAATTAACATAGCTTTAGAGGGGCTTTCAATTGAAGTACCAAAGGTAATTAATTTTAGAGGATGTTCTTGGTTTTGCATGGCTATTTTCATTATCTGTTTAAAAAAATCGCGTCACATTCTGAGCCAATCAGAAGAAAGAGACCAACAGTTTCTTGCTCGTACTTGTTTTCCCGCGCATGGCGCGTTATCTGATTGGCTCATTTGGTGCTCTACATCACTTGTTACTTCCCACTTTTCATGTATTTCTGCAGTTCAAATGTATGAGCATTTCATATATTCTGCAGCTTTCATTCGTTCACCTCACAAGGGATGTGCATTATTTCGAACTCACAAGTACAAGTGTGTGGGTCCCAGCTGGCTTGATATAGCTCAGTTGGTAGAGGGCAGCGTAGCGAAGCACAGCGCAGCGAAATCACTCGGTCATGGATTCGAACCCCGTTCAAAGAAGCCTGGATTTATTTTTATTTTTATGATTTAAGTGTCTTTGCAATCAAAACATCACTTTTCTTTTTTTCTTCTTCAAATTGTGAAATTTTGTTTGTTCAACATCCGATCTGCAATTTTTTTTACTTAAATTTCGATTCAAAGATTCAATTGCTTTGATTACAGGCTTTAGATTTTATACTCTGCCCCCACTCTGCTTTGCGCGCGGCAGCTTGTTATTGTTTCGAAACGATGAGCTTTTTTTCTGATTGGCTCTACGCTCATTCCTGTTTTCTTTCACCAACAAAGCCCGTAAAAGCGCGTAACAGCGCGATCTCGAAGATTTTCTGATTGCTACGGTCGAATCTAGTTTGGCTCATGGATTGCTTTAAACAAAAGGGCCCAAATTTTTTTCTGAGAATCGTTAATAGCTCTGCAATGAAAGCGAACGATGGTGACGAAAACGAATTGATGAACATCACAGCGGAGGTGTAAAAAGTCTGAAAACAACATATCGCTGGTTGGATTCGACGAAAGTTAAGATATGAAGCCATCTTAACTTGAAGTGATTGGATTATTCGCATTTCACCAAATCACCGTAATTTTATTTTCTTCGTTCACAACTGACCATTAGGCGAGAATGACGTCAAAGACTCACTCGATTACAAATGCGCCAAGTGTGAATGCAGCGATATTAGTTATGCAAGCCCAAAACCGCAGCCCGAATGCCGTAGTCAGTCGTGTACACACATAACCCATTCTTTGGACAATTGAGTGTGTAACGTCATTTTTTTTCTCGACCCAGCTCTCTCAAGATTTTAAAGTTTGTAATGGCTGAACATTAAATAAAACTTGAAATATCTTTCAATTAATCGTCTATTTGAAACGAAGGCTTAAAACTTCGACAGCGAAGTCATAAGCAAACTCAATTTCAAAACATGAAGAAGGGAGATTTTTTTGTGATGGAAGTGTCATTTTAAACAATTTCTAACACTCCCTTTGGATAGAGCTTTTTCTTTTCGAAAGTGCTAGATATGGTAGTCGCTCTAAAGATAAAAAACATAAGCTTTCCCACCAACAGAAACTGAGCAACAGACCGCTAATTCTTAACCTTGATTTCTTCTTAGTTTTATAAATGGAGCACGCCGACTATAAGTAATTTTGAACCAAGAGCCGCGGTTCCAGGTAAGTGCATTACATAGCAAAGCGCTCCTGTAAAAAAGGGGCTTATTGAGACAACGCAGTCTAACGCTCCATGTTTCCTGCTACTCATTCCAGGCCCAACCTGTGCATTATCCGTGGATTTGCTTCCATTTATTGAGGGTTTCCTTGGAAATGTCCCTGAGGAACATGCCAAATATAGTAGAACTAAAGGCAAATAAAAGCCTAGTACTTTTCGGTGTCAAAAAGGAGGGAACAAGTTGGCAATTAAAATCACCCATGTCCAAAAGTGCAAGTATTTAGATGCAAGCCCAAATTTGATATGCAAGTATTTGGATGCAAGCCCAAATTTGATATGCAAGTATTTGGATGCAAGCCCAAATTTAATATGCAAGTATTTGGATGTAAGCGCAATTTTGATATGCAAATATTTAGATGCTAGCCCAAATTTGATATGCAAGTAGTTAGATGCAAGCCAAATTTGATATGCAAGTATTTAGATGCATTCCCCATTTTGATATCCAACACGAAGTGTCCCTTAAAGTCTAAGCATTCTTTACCCATTTCTATCAATAAGGTTATGGTAAAGGTTAGTTAATTAGGATCTCTAGCCTGGTAGAAGTAATACAGATCATATTCATTGGCATTCTCTAGAGAAAATAGACCTTATTCATAAATGGCGGT
>NC_090890.1:48095702-48150702 GCF_036669925.1 Montipora capricornis | reverse complement strand
TTCTTGCAGGTGTTGAATGCGAAATTCTGACGACAAGTGTTACTCGGATCACTTGTGTCACTGGCCCGAGAGGCGATACACAAAACATTTATCCAGGTATGTATCATAGCAGCATGTGATGACTTATTTGAATTTTTAGTTCACGTAAAACCCAAATCAGCGCTCTGGTTTTGCATTACTGCGCGTGGAAGCTGTGAGTTGCCCGTGAGCAATTTCCCGCGCTTAGGCCAGCTGCACGGTACGTATTCACTTTTCGTTTTGATTAGCTAAACCAGGTTAATTGTCTTTCCAGGACATGGAATTCATTAAGCACGGGCTGACTTGTTCACGGAGTAAACTAATTTAACACCGTTGGAATTTAAACCCTCAAGAAATCCACCATGCAGGTTCCGATGCTATAACTTTTCTCACGAAATGTAGAAATGATCCCTGCACTTAACTGGACGATTTAAGCAATAGTCTCTTAAAAATCCCGTTCATTCTCCTCTGGCGCAATTGCTGTTTACGTTTTGGGCTAACATTCGTTAATGCATGTGATTGGTTTCGGGCGACCAACCAGAAAATGCTGTTCCATTCACCACATGAAATTAACCAAATTTTCAACTAAAAGTTCTGGTCGAATAGGAAGCGCGCCAGATGTGCACAATCCACCGCACACTCACCTTAAAAACTGTTTAAGAATTAGGGAGCTTGCGCAGGACGACGCACACAGCTACGAGGACGTCATTCCAAAATATAATTCGTATTATTGGTATAATGACATTGTTCCACCTCTTTCCGAATTTAAAATGCGTATGAAATGTCTATAAAATATCGATAAATTGACTGCTGTAAACGGAAGAAGAATCTAGAGAGAAAATTAAAATATCTAGCGCTCACGTCCTCCACAGGAGGCCCGAATTTTCAATCTATTGAAAACGTTAAGTGGACATTTTGTTTGCACGGAACCGTGCAATACTTTCGTTCTGTTCGCACGGAACTGACGAACCGGATTAAAGTCTTACCTTTGTCAGCGGTTTTGCCATCTGTTCATGCGTAGAGCGCTACTTTACGAAATCCAAAATGGCGTCAAGAAAGACCAACGGTAACGATGGTATCTGAGTGACCACGCATCCATGCAACCATGCCTTTCCTATGGAACGATTTAGACGGTCAAGGTGTTCGCAGCGCGCTGGTTCAATTTTCGACCGTACCGGCTAAAATTTCGTCCCACAATTTGGGCAATAATGCCATTGGTTCAAAGAGGGAAAATGGTCGTGTTGCACGAGTGCAAGTGCTGCAGGCATTTTTTAACACTTCTTTGCCGTGTTCTGCAAAACAAAACTTGAAAATACATACAATTAGAAGTTTTTGAAGACAAAGTGGACTGACCATTCAACAGTGATTAGAACCGTTGACTCTTTACTTCAAACCTGTTCGCACCAGTTCAGTTACAGGATATTTTGCCCACATAGTACACCGTCAACAAGATGGAATGAGAGCGAATACTTAACAGAGTGCAAGGTTATGTTTTAATGTAACTGAACGTTTTAGTTGCCGCAGTCCGCGTCCACTCCCCAGTGAATGTCTACCTTTCTACCAGTAAGAGATAGACGGAGTTGTACAGTAGAGAGACCTTTTGAATTAATCAGCAATGATATCAGGCGAAGTAAAGTTGAACCGAAACATTACAATGTTGTTTGCCATGCCAATCTTAAATCCCCTAGAAATGATGGATCGATTGTTTACAAGAATCAAATATCTCTATGTCCTCTGTTTGCCAGGTTCTCGTGGCTTGTTACGTGAAATTTGGAAGTCGACAGTTAAGTCCAATCTCCTGGATATTGCGTCATTAACCTCTGACGCTGCTGATCACCACGTTGAGTTTTGGAAGGAAAGTGGCTCACCGGATGTTGACACGTTTCAGAAGACTTCCGGTTACAGTTCAAAGATCACGGGCTTTTTCGTTCCACTTCATAGTGGCAATTACACCTTTTACATCCGGTCTGACGACATAAGTGAGCTGTACTTAAGTACTGGAGCTCCTGCTGACAAGGTAACATTAAAGCGAGTGGTACTTACAGGGGCTGCGTCGCGGCAGTGCAGTTGATTTTGTGCAGTTTTACCAATTATTCGCCCGTACTTGCGATGCAATTCAAGGTTAACCCACACTTTTCTTTTAAACAACACAAATCAAAGCTTAGTGGCAAAAAAAATGTGTCGCGAGCACACACAGTTTAAGTTGCAAACATCAGCTCTTGGAGCAGAATAGTTAACCAACAAACTCACACCCACATTTGACGCCGAATCTAGGAATCGAACCCAGGCCACATTGCGGGGAGGCAAATACTCCTACCGCTGCGCCATCCCTGTTCACCATGATTTTACCAATACAGAAATTTGAGTGATTTGAATTGTCTGTTGGAGAGAGTGGAATTCGACTTAGCTCTCTTGTTTAGGCGTTTTTAAAAGATTATTACCAACTGAAGCCGACTAAGTTGTGCTCAAAGTAAGGTTCGAAACCCAATAAACATCTGAAACATTTTTAAGGTGGCAGCTTCAGCTTCCTCGATCTGCGTGTTACAGTTTCGTGATTCTTATCAAATATCCTTTTCGCGTAGAACATGCCAGTTTTTCTTTGCAGGTTAAGATTGCAAGCTGCTCAGCGGCAACACGTGATTGGTACCAAGTTCAGAAGTCTGAGCGAATTGCTTTAGAGGCAAACACACCATATTATATTGAGGCATATCATACCGATTTCGCTCATGATCACCACGTGTCAATCCGAGTCGGCCTGGAAAAGACTAGTCACACCAACGCTAAAGTTGGAGCCGCGAGAGACGAAAAACAACAAATAACAATCAGCTCAACGCTACACTGGGAAATACAGGTGTGTACTTCTTATCACGTGACTGAGGCATTCTCGAAGTTGCACCACTAAAAGCGTTTTTGTGCGGTACCATTTGAAAGGATGTATTCATTCGTCTCGTCTCGTCTGTTAATAATCTAGTATTATACTTCATGATTAGTTTGGTATTAATCCACTCCGCTGTCCTTTTTAACCTCTAACCCTAACCCTAATGATTGTCCTCTGGGTCAGGTTTGATCTATCTCGCAGAAAGAAAAGGTTATTAACTTATAACCATTTGATAGAGACTATTGCCCTCATTTTTAATGGCCTCTGATAGCAGGCAATGCGGTTCAGTGGTTAGGGCACTTGCCTTGAAATCCGGAAATCCCGGGCTCAAGTCTAGTTCACACCACAAGTTGAATTTGATGCTGGTGGTCCCAGGTTCAACTTCTCAGCTTCACTTGAAATAGTCAACTGGTTTGCCTCTGGCCAGTTGGTATTCTTAACAGTTGTTTTTGTTGTTGTTGCATTGTTGATTTCCTTTCACTGGCCCCGAAAAGCCTGTATGGGGGGAGGGCGGGGGGGACAGGTCAAGTATGTATGACTTTTGTTTTGCAGCCATCATGTATGGGGATTAAGGATGACCGCACCTCTACAGACTCGGGATCGCATCCTGAGTTCGTATGTGAGTTTCAGTTGATCTCAAGCTTAATCCGAGAGTTTTTTCTGGGCACTCCGGTTTTCCTCCCTCGGTAAAATTGATTCCCAGCTTATTCCATCTGGCTGTGGTGCTGTGCTCCGAGGTCAGCGGGCTGCACAGCTCCTTCGGTCCGACCTCGAGCTGCGCCTTAGCAATTCCGCCTCTGACTGCGAGAAAGAGCGATTAGCACAGCCAGATATGTATATACATTGATTAATTTTAATTTGATAAAAACTTCCATTAGTTTGATCACACCTGCAATAATTTTGTTATTCATTGTTTATGCTCTAAAATCTTTCGTCGTTCTCTTTACTTATTCCTCCCTTTACTGGATTACTATTTCAGAGTTTAGATTTAAGCAACTGGAACGAGGACGAAAAAGTTTGCGAGGTCCAGCAAATATCTATCACAATTTTACAGTGTGAAGAACTTGAAAACAACGTTACTTCCTGTTCAAACAACTTCACGCTCTTCTATGACGATGAAGCGATAACGTTGTCGTTAGAAGAAACAAGCAGCTCTGTTTTAGAGGACAAACTTAAAGGTTTGCAAGCGTTTCAAAACCGAGGCACCATCAATGTTACTTCTGTCGATATCAACGACGACAACACGACGGTATTTCAAATCTGGTTTTGTTTCACCGATCCACGAGGGATGGGAACGTTGAATGGAACCGTCTTCGATGACGAATCATTATCCTTGAATATAACTCGCCTTGTATCAGGACAATTAGCCCAGGAGTTTCAGTTGTTCTTTGACGATCAACCGCATCTTCCATCCGACACTCTTCAGCCAAGCTTCAGTAAGCAAGATATTGAGGAAGTTTTGGAGAACTGGTTTTCTGTGAAATGTGAATTTCGTTCCAGACTAGGTAAGGAAACAGATCGCTGTAATAATTACATATAAGATAACTTTTTTTTTTCAAAATGGACCTTCTTAATTTGTGTTGGCGGAGTAAATAATAATAATAATAATAATAATAATAATAATAATAATAATGATGATGATGATGATAATAATAATAATATTACATTTACATACATAGGGCCAGTATCTTAATGTTCAAAGGCGCTTCACGATATTAATTAAAAACGAACTAAAAACTAATTAAGACTGAATAAAGAAGATCTAAAAAACAGTAAAAAAAGTTTAAAAAAGCCTTTTTTAAAGTTTATTTTTAAAAATAGACACTGACGAACTGTTTTTGGTGTCATGTGGCAAAGTAGGTCCGTGTAAAGATGAGCAACTGTACAGCTGATGCCGGACCTACTTCGACTAACACTACTTTCCTGAATACACCTAATAAAAATAAATACTAATCAAATTTATGCATATTTCCAAATTTTATACCTAATAAGACCTAAACTCAATATTCTGATCTTAATTAATTGAGTCAAAGTTATGACTGTCCACAATTGCTAGTTCATCTTCTTTACCACCAAGCTACAACAGACTTACAGGAGACATAACCAATTGGCCTGCAGTACCAATAGCCATGGTATGCCAAATGTTGGCAGCTTAACACAATCAGTAACTAGACATGGTTTGATGCTTCTCTGGCTTGAAGAGATTTTGAATCTTTGGATCCGACACCCTTGATGAAGACACTAGACAGAAAGTTTAAAACATTGGGTCTTTGAATTTTAACCGACTTTTAAGCTACATTCAAGGTCCAGCATCAAACTATGTCCGATTATCAACATGGTTCCAATGTCACGACCCTAACTTTCGTCATAGACATTAACCTTCAATTAATTAAGGCTCTTTCGAATTACTTCACTGAGTTCTTCAAAAACTTGCTTTTCGCCTCATTGTTGTTTTCGTTGAAGTTGTCGGCTTCTTCCGAGTGGAAGTGATGCAAACAACGAAGGGTTGATTCAATTGCTATATAATGACAATTATTTTCGCTCATATTTTTAGTGGGATATATGTTCTATGAAGAATACGAGGGAGACATTCAAGGGCGGGAATCTGGGGAGAGAATATCTGACAAAGAACCATTCTGCGGACGATATTCCTTACAAAACCCGACGACTATTTGGAAAGAAGGGTACACCGGATTTTTCGGCATATCTGCGATGTCGTACCGCATCTCCAGGTACAAGGAGGTAAGCATTTTGACATTTTGTTACAATTGTATCTGTGGTCATGTGTAAGTTAAGAATTCAGTTAGGATCCCGTTTAAGGAACCAGATGCATTGGAGTAAGTCTAGGCAACTGAGAAATTTCGCATTTTGTTTACTTGAAATGGCAAACAAAAAACACCTGGGCCCGGTTGTTCAAAAGCCGATTAATACTAATCCCACATTAAAAATTAACCAAGGAGTTTATTTCTCTACTCCCAAATAATGCTGTTCAACGCTGATATTAGGCAAAACTTGACATCGGAGGAAGTCAATCTTGAAAAACAAAAATAAGCAAAAGAAACCTTTAACAAAAAGTTGAAAAAATAAAACAAACATTTACGCTAATCCTGGATTAAGTTAATCCGCGTTTCGAACAAGCGGGCCCAGGTTAGTGTTTGTCATAGACCGTATTCATAAATGGTGGCCATGCAAGAAATTATTCTTTTGTCTTCGTGTTAATCATCCTCACTAGCCAAACTTTGGAGCAAAAATTCTTTTGAGTTTTTGTTCGTGCTAACAAGGCTAGTGAGGATGATAAGAATAATTACTTAAGCCGCCTTTCATGAATACGGTACAGTCTATAAATGCGCGAAAATTCTCTTCTTTCTCTTTCAAGGAGCTAAATAAAAACAAGTTTCTTTGATTTTTGGCAAGATGCCCGTTTTAGCCTGATATTTTCCGTTTGTGGTAAACGCGGAGCTATACCTCTCTATTCACTATTATGCACTCACGATGTCGTTTAACCCTTAAATATTAAATTTGACCATTTTTCGTTATCAGTTTGTACAAACCAATTGTACCAGAATGCGTCCAGAAATGCAGATATGTCCAGATATGCACCTAATAAGATGCATGAACAATTTTTGACATCCAACACGAAGTGTCCTTTTTAAGTCTAAGCCAAATGAAATGTTTGGCGTGCTTCTTGCAAAGTGTTCACAGATTTGAATGATTGACAGATTTGTTGACCATTTGCGTTTTCAATGCGGATACAAACTGCGCAGATAAAAATTGCGCAGACAAATTTTGTCCGTTCGCTTTGCCCAGGATAATTCAAAATTTTTCTACTAATGCGGAAAGGCCCTTAACGTGAAATGGCCAAATTTAAGGTTTTGAGGACAACGTGAACATATAACTGACATTCTCGTATTTCAGTTCTATCTTTACTTTAAAACTGTTTGTGCCAGTCTGTTAAGTGGAGCCTGAGTTAGCGTGTATTGCACCATGCAAGTGAAGAAGATAGAATAATTCTGAATACGAATAGTGCTAAGTTATATTTTGAAGTGAGGTTTCTGTTGACTTTTCATCATGTTGTATCTGTCACCACGTACTCGACTTAATGTCCCATTAAGCAAGCCAGTGTGCTTTCCCAGTAGATTTGACTAAGGGAAAATCAAAGACAGTGTATCTTAAAAGACAGCCCGCCAACCTGATTATACGTATAAGCCGTATCATGATGTATGTAGGGGGTAATTTCTAAAGAAACTGTGGTGCTGCGTCGGTGGGGAAGTAGTATAAAAAAATTTGGTTTTATCAACAGAGTTGGTAATGTAAATTGGCCACCGTATAGCCAATTTACATTATCAACTCCGTTGATAAAACCAAATTTTTGTATCATGATGTATGTCTGAGAGACCGCGGACAAGAATATCAATGATACACAGACTCGATCGGCTTGGTTCCTAAAGCACCTGGTTAATACGGCATTTATCTTTACCTCCATGTAGTTTTGCTTCGCCTACAAAGGTCCCATAAAAGACGAGCTGAAATTTCAAATCAAATACGAAGAGAATGGCGGAATGGTGTACAAATCCCATGTGTTCCCTTTCGTAAGAAGTTCGTCTAGAGAAAACTGGGGCTTCTCGTGTGTGAATGTGTGGGATCACGTCCAAACTGTGCACGAAGACGAAATCGCCCTGAAAGCTGAAATGCATAGCATTGAAATCGTAAGGCTGGGAGGTGAAGGTCAATACGATATTTTCATCGATAACGTGTGGATTGGAAAAAATCCCATAGATGGTAAGTTGACACAGTCAATGACAGGAGTAAGTTAAATATCCGTATATACTGGCACCAAATAGACCACTTTCATAAATGGCGACCACTTTTACATTCTTTTGTCGTTTGACACAAAAAATCTATTGAAATTTGCTCGTCGTAGTGGCGCTATAAGGCTTATTAGCATTAAAAGAAAATCGTTTTTTTATTTGGCGGCCATAATAAGCCAACTCAGCTTCTTAAAACTCGTCACATTTATCATTTGTCTTTTTACGACCCTTCCCCGGTGTGTGTCCAGAAAAAACCTCACGATTTCCAAGACTTAAAGCGCTACAGATGGCGCTTTCTTGCGAAGGCAGTTGCAGAGTCTATGCCTTTTCGCATTTTGGCCGCTTTCTAAAATGCCACTCAGTGAGGGGACTTCATCATATTTTCATAAAAATGATGGAAAAAGGCTTGGTTTCGTGCCTAACAGAATAAAGTTGAGTTTACCTCGTCAACGGCAATTGCACCGGCAAGAAAATATATCGGTATTTGAGTGAAAAATAATTGTGTATACAAGCTTCATCTCTGATATATAAGGTCCTCAAGCAACTAGTTTTATCGCCCTTCTGACGAGCGCATTACACCTTATCTATATAGTTGCATTTGAAATCTGAGGACATTGTAGAGCCCGCAGACCAGGGGGACACATAGTCCATGGCAAACCTACAGTTGTGACCTAGCCCCCCCCCCCCCTTCCCCATGAGTTCATGTTTGCTCAATGAGTAGAACATCCCACCGGTCTTAAGGAGGGCGTAGGTTCGAATCATGCCTACTAGGACTCTGGGTAGTTACTTGGCTCGTCAAGAGTAAATTGGCATTCTCTTAGTTCTGCGTTCTTAACTCCTTTGGAAAAACAACCAAAGAGATAACTGAAGATCATAGCTCTTCAGTCACCACTCTAGTTTTATTTCACGAACTTTCTGTCTGTTTATTTATTGAGTAAATAAGTATGTCAGTATCTACTTATTTATCGATTTGTTGTTGTTCTTTATTTTAGTGGCACGGACAAGAAACGCCGTCAAACCAAATGGTTTCCTTATAAAAGAATTCAAGATTGAAAAGAATGACAATAACTGGACGATCTCACTCCTCCCTGCGAATTGTGGCTCCCAACTGCCATTGCTCAGTGTTGTGAACACTGAACGGAGCGTAAATTCTACCCGGGAAAGAGCCTCATTTACCGTAAAAGGTCTTACTTCCAATCTTCAAGTGACGCGAGTACAAAAAGCTTCACCTCGAGTTCGAGGAACGTTTGATATCGAATACCAAGGGAAAGTGATCGGTGGTGAGTTTTTGAGAGCGGTTTTACATTTCTTTTGAAAGTCCGAGAGAAAGCCACTGATGTCACGGTTCTCTCGGAGCTTGAAAAAATTTGTCTGCCAGCCACTTTAAAGGTATAATTTCACTTTTATTTTATTGCACTTTTTATTGCCCACATTTTTATGAAATCGGAGAAGTCAACAAAAAATTAAGAAAAACCAAAGAAAAGATCATATTAGGCAATTTCTGCTTACGTTAATTCCTTGATATTTCTTTACCGGTTGTTTGGCAGTTCGTATAAAGAGATATTTTGAGTTACTCTTGACGGCAACGTCCAGTGCTAAAAAGGTATTAAAATACAAAAGAGACAAAAAACTAGTGTAAAAGTTTTGACGACGTTTCGACGTAACGTCACGTCATTATCAAGACAAACTTCGGAGCTTGGCGCGAATCAACTTGAATCAGTTCTATTGACAATTATGAAATTTTCGACATGGGATATTGCGGAGTTCTAGCTTTCTGATTGGTTCATTCGATCTCGGTTATCAGTTCATATACCGTATGACCTACTATGGAAACAAAACATAATAATTCAATGACCTTTGCTTTAATTTTCAACTGTCTAAGCGTTCAGAATTTAACGAAATTTTAATAAAACAATTATTCCATTCGCGCTTGTTTGATATGAAATTGATTATAGCCAACTCGGCGTTCCGCGCCTCGTTGTCTTCGTTGGCTATTTATTATCTCATATCCAGTGCGAGCTCATGAAATAATTGTTAAATAGAAAAAAGCTGAAGGTTGACGAGGGAAACATCTATACCTTGTACCCAATTGTTCATATGTGTTTTCTTTCAGACGCTAGTTCAGCTCCACGTTTAGTTGCAGTTAATCTTCTTATTCTCTAATGAGTTCATGTGAGACACTCTTTTCATTTTATTCAGACGTTCCCGCCAACATCTCTGAGACTCGTCTCAAAGATCGTTTGGAGGAAGAGCTTGAGGAAGGAATACTTGCAGTGGAGAGATCTGGAACATGCGCAGGCTTCACATGGACAGTCACGTGGGAGACACGCGGCGGTGATCATCCTGAAATGCGAGCCAGAGGTGACAATCTCGATGGCAATGAAGTGTCGATATCCGTGCAAACCATTGAAAATGGAGGGTTGTTCTTGGATCCAATTCCGGGTGAATTTTTGCGAACGCCGCATTCGTCAGGGCAGGTAAGTGGCCTTGAAGGATGTCTGTCATAAAATTTCCGATATTAAGTACAATATGTGAAAATAATTGTTTAAAAAAAGCCAACTTTTTTTAGTGTAAATAAGTTCTATTATAGATCATGCTGCCGTTGATTATACATTGATCCATCGATCGATCATTCTGTCCAATTGATCAAATTTGTGTTTCATCGTTCAACTAATATTTATGCTTTTTAGGTGGTGGTCTTTGTAAATGATATAGTTGGATCATGCAACAGCAATAACTGCTCATTTAATTACTCGAATGATCAAACGCCCCAGCTTTCTTCCATATCCCCAACATCCGGGATAGGTGGCCCGTTTGGTGTCGGAACTGTCATTACTCTTGGTGGCTCAGGATTTTCCACAGAAAATGAAGATAACGTTGTCACTATCGGAGGATCTCGATGCGTAGTCCAAACTAGCACCGAAGATAACATTACGTGTCGAGCAGGTAAGAAATGTTGTTATCCTAAGAGAAAGAGAAAAAGACTGGTTTATTAAATACCCGTCTTCCGAATACAGTACAAATAATTTCAGACTCATTGTAAAAAGAGCTGAAATTATGAACTTATATATTCACATTTTATCAGTTTAAATAAAACTACACTAGAAACTCTGATGTAAGCGACTACACTATGTAGTACTACATTGATCGAATGCCATTGCTGAAAATTGCAGAGTTTTCAAGCACGCAACCGTGGCCAACAACATATATTCTAATTAACATCAGTTACTATTAAAATCAAATCTACGATGTATTGGCTCTTGCTCAAAGTATTGCTGAAAGACTGCACTTAAACCGTTCGGGTCTACACCTAGGCAATGAAATTCGATTTTTCAATCGCAAATTTCGCCGGGTCATAAAACTCGTCACAGCGCGCAGGAAGGTGGTAGAAAAAGCGCGAGTCCTACATGTATAACGTTGGTCCGAATATAGTTATTGTTTACATGGATGTCATCATTATGATGACTAATATTACAGAGCGGATAACTATCAATAAACAGCAGCAACGGTTTTCCGTAGGGTGCCGAAAACAACTCATCGGATGCTTCGCCTTGAAATCGCTCAACACACATGAGAACTTGTTGCATGCTGCCTTATTTTAGCTTCATTCCATCTGCCGGTGTTGATAAGCCAAAGTATAATAACTTTGATTTTGGTTGTACCACACTAAAACATGAGTCATCCTTTATCTGAAATTAACCACCTGCTTGCCCAACGGCTTTAAATGAAGGCTCAACTAGGTAATTTAAAGATTACTTTCTTTCTCTCTCCGTCAGACTACGGCCCTGGCGGAAGTCAAGAGGTCAAGGTGTCCACAAAAGGAAAAGGCATGGCCTCTAATGTTCAGCGTCTTAACTTTACCTATGTAATCAGTGCTACTTCCGTCACACCGTCCAGCGGTAGCACGGCAGGTGGAAGCAGAATCACCATATACGGCAGTGGCTTTGGAAACGATATAGGAAGGGCCTTGGTGTCACTGGATGGCGAAACTTGCGATGTCACATTTGTCAATATGTCGCATATAATCTGCGTTACTGGTGCACATGTTGCTGGAACGGTCTCAGTTGAGGTATCAATCGATGACAGCTCGGCCACCATTTCGAATGGATTCGTGTATGATTCTTCACTGAACATCCAAGTTATCTCTTTAAGTCCACAAACAGGTACTGTAAGTGGTGGGGACATCATTACCATTTCAGGATCGGGTTTTCAAAATAAGACAGAGGTCGAAATAGGAAGTGACAGTTGCCTGATACAAAGTTTATCGTCAGTCGAAATAACTTGCGTTACACCGCGTCACTCTCCAGGAAAATTTGTAATCAGGGTCATCACACCAGAAAAGGGTTTTGCAGTGATTCCAGATCAATACCAAGAATTTGAATTTGTGTTTTCCGTTCATTCCATTTTCCCTTTAAATGGGTCATTGGCTGGAGGAACATTCGTGACCATTACAGGACGAGGCTTCAGTTGTAACGCGTCACGCACACTTGTCACACTTCATAACAAACCATGCCAAATAAAGTCCTGTAACGAAACGTACATGGTCTGTGAAAGCAAGGACATTTTTAAAACCATCGTTGTGGAGAACCGTGGATCGCATCCAGGTTAGTTGAATATGTTCCTTAGTGACTATTCCAAAATAAAAATACTTCGTACATCTGGTTATCTTCTCCGTTTCATGGTATGAGAAATATGGAGTATTATTAATTATTAAAGGCCTGGCCAAACGCTCGCAACATTTCAACGCAACAGTGTTGTATGATGTTGCGACATGTGTTGAATGGACTGGCCAAACGCACGCAACATATCGCAACACGGTGGCCAAACGTACGCAACATGTTGTTCCCAACAATGTTGCAATATGTTGCGTTGAAATGTTGCGAGCGTTTGGCCAGGCCTTAAATTACATGACCGCGTGGGAATTTGAATTTTGGGTGCTTACCATTTAGCCAAATAATCCGGATAGAATGATCGTTGCATAAAGGTAAGCGATTTTCCGAATTTCATGACCAACCGGATGAGAATGGCGCTTACCATTTACTACACAGCATTCCATCCCGCATAGTTTACTCGATCTTGTGAGAAAGGGCCTGGAAACGGAAGGTTCTCGCAAATGGTAAGGGCATTTCGCGAATTCCATTCCGAACGGAAAAAGAGGACTACCTCTGGAGGTTGTCCACAATTTCCGAAAAGATTTTCCGGAAAATTGCCTTTCCATTTGACCTCAAACCGAAATTTCCGGATTATTTGGCTAAATGGTAAGTACCCTTTATCTTCGATCGAGTGCTGATGGTATCTCTCAGGGACTGTTGACATGAGTAAACTCGCCCCGGTGCGAGTTCCATAACCGGATGATGACTTGATTTCGTATCGTGTTTACATAATGACTAATTGATTTCATGTCGTGTTTAAATGAAGGCACACTTTGCGTTAATTAAACACCCTCTGTCCAACGGCATGCATAGCGCGAGTCGACTCAGGTTTCGTGGACCATGAAACCTCCATTGACCGTCGAATGTCTCTATCTTGTATTAAATCCATCGCAACCGGGGGAATTTTGTTCGAATTTAATACTGGATTAATATGATATTAATAGTGTTATTAGTGTTAGAGCCAATTCTATTCTGCAAGCCAACTTCTCTTCCATTCGCTTGTAGGAAAGAACACAATTTGTCGCTTATTTTCTCCCGACTGGCTTCATCAAGCAGAATAAAAACATAAACAAACGTGTACAAAGCATGTCGTTCGACAGAGAGTCTTTAAATACATGTGTGAACAAACATGGCGCGTGCGCTACCCGTTCCAGTCCACCAAGCAGTCAAGTTCATACCGAAACCAGTGGTAGTTCTTCGTTTACATGGCACTGTTACGGGATTTCATGCCGGAATGGAATTCTCACTCCGGTGCAATAACCGGGGTGAACTTGCGCCGGTATTACTCGTTCCGTTATGACATTTTCTAGTGGTATCATGTAACTCGCACCGGCACGAAAGTCAGCCCGGTATCTCACGAGTGAGTGCCACGAGCAGATAAAATCGTATGCCCGCGCGGTCGTGTAATGTTCTGTTTATTATATACAAGAAAGTCGGCGGTAGATTCTCTGTTTTTGTATCTCAAAGATATTTTTTACTGTTTTTTTTTAATGAAGTTTTAATTAATGGAACCTAATAATAATAGTATTGGCTGACATGCCCGTAACCATGACGACACCGATATCCTTACGTGTGAAAGATAACCGTAGTATCTTCACTTTGCGCAACGAGGATATCAATTTTTAGGAACAAGAAAAATCCCGCTACTTTATCGACATCTACATAAAAAACGTATGTATATTCTGGCTGAGAGGCAACACTGACAAAATTTTGTCTTTCTGTCAGAGTTCGGCCGCGGATATGAATGGGACCTAAAGTACCTTACTTGTCATCAAGGGGACTCTGTTGAGGTATGGTTACAATGAAAGGGCGAATTTTCACGCTATTGTTCTTAAAGCGCAGTGTACTTTATGAATACACCCAAGGTTTCGATGAATTTGCGTTTGCACCTTAGCCTTAGGGAAGAAACTCAATCCTGTCTCAAAAATCAAAAGAACGTGTACGACCTACAAGCGGTGTTTTACTTAATAATTTGAGGAAATGCGTCTCTCAAATGTGTTCCATAGGACAATGGAACGTACACTGTAATAGTCTTTAAAACAGCTTTGCTAATCTGTTTTATAGTGGAGGTGGTATGGGCAGATGTTTTCTGAGGTGTATTACAGCGTACATCAAACCGTCGATTCATCCACAGACACCTACGACGGAACTGGATTTTCCAGCGCTCTCAGCAAGACGGGAAGTTTTAAACACAGGTAAAAAAGCAATTATATTATAGCAATACTTTGGAACTCTCGTCTTTGACTGTCGCCCTTCATCAGAAAATGGATGCTCGAGGAATTTCCTCGTACTTTACAAGTCGGAAATTTTCAATACAACTAGTTGCAAGATTTCTTATGAAAATTTCCCTATCTTGCTCAAAATTGCCGCTGTTCTTATAAGTATGTTTGCAATCGGTTGGAGAAACGAAGAAAGTATGAATTGTATAGCCTAAATCATAGAATGCTTCGTTTTCAAGCCATAGATGGGGCACTGAAGCATATTTGTTAATTATTGAAAAGACGTATTTTTTTCGCTGATGACCCGATACTCGGCCTATGACCAGGATTGACCCCAATTAGATACACACCCAATTTAGAGTGCTGATCCATCACTTTGCGGTCTTTCCTCAGCACATTGACAAATGGATTTATTTCTAGATACACTTTGCGCGCGAAACAAACAAAGGGCCGCCAATTTCAACCAACCACAAGAAGCCATGTCACGCGTGACTGCTTCTGCCGTGTTTTTTCAGGGACATGACAACTGAATTTCGCGGGAACGGGTATTCTAAAAATAGACTCCTTTGTGCCTGTGCTGGGGAGCCCACCCATGCCATAACAACACTCTTTATCTAATTCACTCTTGTTGACATCCAATACGACGTGTCCCTTTCAGTCCATTTCCAATAATAAGACAAGGGTAAAGGTTCTCGTTATTTTTAGCTTAGGGTAAGTGCAGCTGTTTATCCTTACTTGAGGAACAGCATTTGGGGACACTTTGTGACGTTAATTGTCTTTATTCAGAGACACGAGTGATGTTGAAGTTGGGGAGAAGAGCAAAGGGACACTTTGTGACGCTTATTGGAATCCGCATGCATGCAATAGGTCATTTCCGAGTTCCTGTCTACCTCCTCTTCAAAGCGAGTCTAAGTGTGAGGTCTTTCTTATGAAAATTAATTTTCATTCATATGTAAAGTGGAACTAATTACCATCACAAAAACTTCGCACTTAGAGGCACGCTTTGAAGAGGAGGCAGACTTGAACTTCGGAGATAGCCTATTACTAGCATATATGATACAGCGTACGTTTTGTCCAAAGGAAATTGGATTGGGTTAATACCTGGAAGGGTGACCACCCGTGGAATACCCCGTGCTGTATACTCTGAGAAATCACGGAGCGTACGGTCATGAACCATGAAATAGGTAGCAAATGCTTAGACTTAAAGGGACACTTCGCCTTGGAAGTCAAAATTGGGCCTGCATCTAATTACTTCCATTTCTGAACATGAGTGTCATCATAGTTAATAGAGGGGAATTTGTTATGAAACCCGACAAATTTCTTTGTTGTAGGTTTTTGTTTTCTTTTTTGGCCTTGACCGTGCACAAAACACACTAGCTGTTTACTCCGTAATGAAGAACTAACCAATAGAAACGTGTTGGTTAAGTAATTCACGTATAGTGTATGAGCGCAAATTAAACAAGAGATTGTGCACGGTCGTGGACTTTCCAACCTAAATCTTGGCATGTTTGTTTGCTCCTTTGATGTTTGCCGAGCTTCAAAACCAGTCCCCTCTATTAACTGTGGTGTCATATATTTATTGTTTGATCCTTCGCCTAGGTTCCTTGAGCCCGGAGTTTATTATTATTCCGGCAGCGGATCTGTCCCAATGAAAGGCGTCGTCAAGGTGCTACCATTTAAATCTCTAACTGGACCTATAAGCCTTAAGATAGATGGTAAGACAGTGTATTGTTCATTTTTATTGACAATTTATGATTCTTGATTGGCTTAAACGTCGCGTCATGTTAAAATCATTGATTAAAATCAATGCTGACGTGCTTGTACCCCTTGTTTTCCCGCGCTAAACGCCGGTTGCATGTATCTGCATCGTGTAATCATTGGCTCATAGGGGACTTTAAGATCCACGATGGCCGCGTCGACGAAAATGCCACCAAACTGTAATATCATTGGTTAAAAGAGGAAAACTAATCGTGAAACTCGTGCGGCATGCTTTTTAGTACATTGCTTTGCCTTGCTCTGCATGACAACGCAGTAATATCACCAAATTTCAGGTTTTAACGACAACGTGACCATAGAAATGTGAACTTTTCATTCTATATTTGTACTCTGAAACTTAAACCGCTGGCACCAATTTATTTTGAGGATATTTCGCCTACGTGAACGAGATTGAATAATCGCGAAAGACTTACGATATCATAAGTTCTATTTTTGAGTGATATTTTGAGCGGACGTTTTCGTCGACGTCTACGTCGAAAATCTTATTGGCTCCCCATTTGTTTGTCTGCTTCTGTCGTGATTTGCCAAAGTAATAGATTTAGTATCGGTTTCACAGCTGTTGGTTTCTTGAATGCAAACAGCTCGGTTTTCACTCGGCATTATAAAACATCCCGATAGTGAGGCCCTCCCAGGGGTTTGGAGGGAATAAGGGAACATAGCTAATTTGAACTGGGGAACAGGGGAACAATGACAAACTATCTTAGGGAACAAGGGAACGTAAACCATTTTAAGGATCAAAAAAAGTTGACAACAATTTTGGAAGTAATTTCCGGAACAAGGGCCCGTTGGGACACCCCTGGGAGGGCCTCCCTCCTCCACACTGTTTTCCCCAACATTTTGTACTAATCATGCAAGTAAACGGACGAAAGTAATGTAGTTAATGTGTTTTTCTTTTTTCCAGGATACGAAGCACTTTACAATCTTAGTTCCCCTACAAACTCTTTTCCAAGCTGTGAGTCAGGAAGAATTGATCCGACTCCTGGATGTAACTCTTCTTCAGCAACAGATGCTTCGGGTCGCAGCTTCACATATACGCCATGTAGCATGCCCAGAGTGTCCTCCGTTTCGCCTCTGCAAGGCACAAGCAATACCGTGATCACAATTCATGGGGATGGATTTAGTGATGAGTCATGCCACAACGAAGTGTCTTTCAACTCCCACGTCTGTCAGGTGATTTTCTCCAACGAGACAACGATTACCTGCCGGCTTAGTACAACGGGCTCTCCTCCCGCTGGAGAGCAACTTCATGTTGCAGTGAGAGTCCTCAACCGCGGCCTCGCATTTTTCGAAACGGGTTTCGGTCATGCTACAACTTTTACATTGCAGCCGAGTGTTACTGACATTTCGCCCAGTAGCGGTTCACAAGCCGGTGGTACTCGAATCGCAATATCGGGCTATGGGTTCAGCAACACTATAGATGACAACAGTGTGCTAATAGGTGATGCCACCTGCGACGTTGTAAACTCGACCTATACCGAACTAACGTGCATTACACGAGCTAAAAATACCAACGAGTCACAACAGGTCGTCGTGAGAGTTGCTGGTAGTGAAAGTGAGTGTGGTGCAGCGAGAAGCGCAGACTGTGAATACACCTTCGCGACCGACAGAACACCAGTGGTGAGTACAAAGATCCCGAATACAATAACTATACCCCATACAGAATTCCGATTTATGGTCTCAGGGCTTCCTTCGGAGACATCTGATGTATCCGTGAAAGTCGGTAACGCAATCTGCAACGTGACATCCGTAGCATCTTCAATGCTCACGTGCGAGATCGAAGGAGTTGCCGTTGGAAGCCACAAGATGGTGATCCATGTGTCGGGAAAAGGCAACGCCCAGTTTAATGAAGGTGTATCGGATATTATTACAAGTGAGCCAACAGTGTCGTCAGTTTCACCATTAGAGAGCAGCATTAATGGTGGCTTAACCGTGACTGTCACGGGAAATGGATTTGATCCGTCGCCAGGAAAAACTAGCGTGACCATTGGAAATGCGCCTTGTGAGATTGTTTCTGTGACTTATGGTGAAATCATGTGCAGGACGCCACCGCACGCAGCCGATAATTCAGTAACATTGCAAGTAGCCGTTGGAGAAGGAAGTTCCTTTCCAGCTTCCTCCATCGCCTACACTATATCTCAGACGCCTGTTGTGAGCTCGTTGTCACAACAAAGTGGCAAAGGAGGTGATACGTTGATTTTGTACGGAAGTGGCTTGGAACCTTTGCCCTCGTATGGCCAGGTTCTTGTTAATATCGGAGATGCACCCTGTGAAGTGACAAGCTCGACGCCCAGCAACATTGTTTGTACACTTGTTGCGCATGCTGCTGGCTCTTATGAAGTTGACGTGGTGGTACCAGGCAAGGGAAGAGCCTCGTCAGGTTTTTCCTTCGAATATAGCTTAACCATTACAAGCGCGAGTCCAAATGAAAGTGGCTTCGGTGGAGGACGCGTTCTTCTGCTCCAAGGGTATGGGTTTGAAAACTCAGCCGTGATCACTATTTGCGGCAATAATTGCACTCTTCAATCCAGTAACGACACAACAACCGCACGCATATCCTGCGAGGCCCCCGCGCATCCAAGTCACGCGGCAGGAGTCGATCAACAATGCGACTTGGTAATTACTGTAAACAGGATAACCTACACCCTTGCAGGAGGATTTACGTACAAACTCGCCATGACTTCGACTATAATGTCCGTTACGCCACCCCGAGGGGGGACAGGTGGGGGAACAACTCTCAACATCCGTGGTACAGGGTTCAGTAGCACTGCAAGTGACAATGTGGTGACCATAGATGGTACTCCCTGTGTTGTGTCAAGCGCTTCTACATCGCAGATTGTGTGCACGACTGGTAGACACAGCAGGACAATTGAAAGCAAGGTTAGAGTGGACGTAGGAACCAAAGGAAAAGCCGTGAATGCTGCAGGTTATTTCTTCTATGTAGATGTGTGGTCGTCAAAGTACACGTGGGGCAACAACCCTCCACCTATATCGGGTTAGTAACTTTTGTGATTCCAGTAATAATTAATTGACCCGTGGCCCTTGAGGGTGAAGGGTCTAATTGTTTTAGTATCACCCAACTAGTCGGACAGAAAAGGCAATAATAAAGTTAGCAAATGCAAGTTGAAGAAATATTTATTTGGGAATAAAACAAAAGAAAATGCAGGATTTGCATTAGTCCACTAGTTGGGTGATACTGATGAACTTTATTTAAGTGTCATTTGTATTTAGCGCTGGGGCACTAATCGAAGACACTAAACAGGTGTCAAATCAACTCATATCATATCGAAAATCAGCCAACATGTGCCGCCAAGTCTGGGAATCGAATCTGTGACGCATTGATTGGAGGCGAGTGCTCCCACCACTGAGGGCGCCATACTTACTCCCCTGCTATGAGTTTTGAGATTAGACGAAGGGACCTCTAACAAATACTATCATGGTGAAGATGATCTAGACAAGTTGTCGAACTCATATGTTACAGGTAATAGTGAGAGCCAGACCGTTAAGAGCTAGGGTTAAGTGCTAAGGAAATACTTCATTTACTTCACTTTGTCTTGTTAGTTACAGTTCAACGAAGAAGTACTAAATACGTTCAGGAGTCTATTTTCTCGAAACAGCGTGAATTGGTAACAACCTAATCGCAGCTTTTGCTAAATTTCATCTGTGTAGTTGATTCCAGCCATGCACTGCCAAAACAATTTTGTGTCGGCAGTCTTCAATCAACTTTTTTTTTTCATCCACAGGTGATGTAGTCGTCATAAAAAAAGGACAGACAATTTTGCTCGACATAGACACTCCAGTCCTGAAATTGATACTAATTCAAGGGGGAAAGCTGATATTCGATATAGAAAAGCCTTCTCTTCACTTGCAAGCAGAAAATATTCTCATCGCCGAGAAAGGAGCCCTTGAGGTAGGGACAGAAGATAGGCCTTTTCCTGGAAGCGCAACTATTACTTTGCATGGCCATGTGCGATCACGAGAGATTCCAGTCTTTGGAACAAAAACAATTGCACTCCGTGAAGGGACACTTGATCTTCATGGTCTGCACGTGCCAATCACGTGGACGCATCTAGCTGCCACCGCAAATATCGGGGAGAGGGAACTCCACTTGATGCAAGCGGTCACATGGAAACCAGGTGATCAGATTATTCTAGCTCCAACAGGAAAATCACAGCGCGAATTTGAAGAACTTATTATCACAGGAGTCAGCAACGGTAACAAAACCCTCCAAATTACGCCAGCGCTTAAGTATAAGCACATCTCAATCGCTCAGACGTTTAACGGAATGCATCGCGTGGAGACACGAGCAGAGGTCGGTCTCCTCACCAGAAACGTTCGAGTGCGAGGCTCAAAGCATTCTCAGTGGGAAGAGGTGGTTGAGGCTTGTCCCGCCGAGTTTGCACCTGGGCAGTTCCAGACTCAAACGTGCTTTCAAGGGAAGTTTGGTGAGGAAATTGGCAGCGATGAATTTGGTGTCCAAATCATGATCCATGCACCCAAGAAGGATAAGGATTTAGTGAAAGCCAGGTTCAGCCACGTAGAGATCTTTCATGCGGGGCAGGCTTTCCGCCTCGGTCGCTATCCAATTCACTTCCATCTCAGTGGCAGCGTCAAAGGGTCCTATGTGATTGGCTGTGCCATTCATCACAGTTTCAACCGCGCCATCACCATGCATGGCATTGATAATCTTTTAGTAAGCCGCAATGTCGTGTTCAACGTTCGCGGAAATGCGTTGTTTATGGAGGACGGCATCGAAACAGGGAACGTGGTCCAGTATAACCTTGCAGTTTTTGTCATCGCCTCTTCATCGGCATTAAATGTTGACATAACCCCAGCTGCGTACTGGGTTACAAATGCGAACAACACTATTAGACACAATGCGGCTGCCGGGGGCAGCCATTTTGGTTATTGGTACCAGATGTTTGCAAATCCAGACGGCCCTTCTTTTACGAAAGATTATTGCCCCAGGAATGTTTTCATGCATGAATTCTTCAATAACTCCGCTCATTCGTTTGGTCGCTATGGGTTGTGGATATTTCCGACTTATCATCCCTTACGCGGGGGACGATGCAATTCGGACATTGCTGAGCCAGCGGTGTTTAACCGTTTTCTTGCCTATAACAATATGCGTGGAGCAGAAGCTGTTCAAGTTGGAGCTGTACAAATGCACAATTTTGACATGCTGGACAATGACATTGCAGGAATAGAATATGTGTTTGCAGATATGAAGGATGCCCCAAGGGGAGGCCCGTTAATCAAAAACGCACTTATCGTTGGCCACAGTCAAGCAAGCGAAGGACTAGAACTGAAAATAAGCAGTAACACGCTTTGTACAACCAATGGCATTAGGCTCCCACAGTTTTCGAAACTTGTCGTAGAAAATGTCACCTTCGTAAATTTTGACCGGTCGGGCTGTACCTGCTACGCAACCTGCGCACAGTGTTTGGAGTTTAAGAAGAAGGGAGGCTGGACGACACATACGTCTAAGAATCATTTTGTGAATGCTCCGCGCCGTACTGCTTTACAGTGGGCTCATGAAGCAGTGATACTTGATCTGGACGGTAGTTTCACGGGCTTCGTGAGGGGTAGCGTGGTCCCAACAAATGATAATCTTCCTCCACAGCACTGCAATGTCTCAGCCGAGCACAGCTATGGACCTCACAGTGGGAGCATCTGTGATGGAAGTGTAAAATTCAGGAGACTTGCGTTTAACAATGTTAAGCCATCGTCTTTATTGGGTAAAACTGTGTTGCTCACCAACAGTCACGGCACTGATGAGGTTCCATTCTGCCTCAAATGCGCCACTCACCCGAATGGCTGGTTAATGACGGTAATAGTTGGAGATAACTACACCATAACATTTGAAACTGCCGGACAGATAACTAATATTACATACTCTGCATTGTTCTATGATTTGGAGATGGAGGATCATGTCTGGATAAGCCACAACTTCACGCAAAAACCCGATCACTTTACCACCACCGGTCAACATCAAAACATCACAGATATCGTTCCATATGCAGATGCACAGCACGGTGACTGGAGCTTTGTAAACGAGACTAAGGTTTTTACTTACATAGCGTCTGGAAAAGACGGTGCACGGTCAATTAACAACAACATTGTACCCCGTGGAATCGAACTTCGATGTTGGCGCTGTTTCTACAAGGACTGTATCACCCCGATCCCTCCACCACCCCCGAAAGGTAGACCAGCAGTCTTTCGCCGTTGGTCGAACGTTGATGACTGGGAAGGAACTGAGCCGTTGTATGGCGGTTTTGGAAGAAGGCTACCCCACAACGGAAGTGACGTCGTGATACAGGAAGAGTGGTACATGTTGGCGGATACTCATCTTCCATATTTGAATAAACTTCTTATCTATGGTACTCTTGAGATAGAGGACAGACAAGGAGAAGACATGGTCATTAATGCCTCCTTAATTTTTATCACTGGAGGTCTAATCGTGGGCTGGCCCGACAAGCCCTATCTCTCCAATTTACTGATTATCCTGCAAGGCGATATTTACAGTGAAGAATACGAGCCCACGCAAAGTCTCGAAATTGGGAGCAAAGCTATAGCTGTGTTTGGTTTCATGTGGTTGCACGGTAAGCCCAAGTCTGTCTGTTGGACGAAGCTGGCTGAAACAGCGGAAGCCGGAGATCGCCACTTACAACTTGTTGAACCAGTGGACTGGTCTGTAGGAGACGAGATTGTAATCACATCAACAAGTGTCGAGCCAAGACAAGCGGAAAAGTTTCGTATAGTGGCCATCTCATCAAACAGATTGAATTTAACCTTGGACACGGCTCTACAGTTCAAACACATTGCAGAAACACACAAGGCCGGAAACTGGACGTACACCTTAGCCGCGGAGGTTGGACATCTAACCAATAATATTTTAATTAAGGGCGCAGAGAACTCTCCATTTGGATGGCAAAAATCGTTTGGATGTCGCGTGCTTGTTAAAGGACTTGCAAGGATAGAATACGTTGAGATATCATATTGTGGACAGGAAGGATGGATTGATGACTATGATCCTCGGTAAGGAGCTTTTTTGGATAATGTTTGCATATAAAGGAGATTATTTATCGATGGTGACTCGGAGATACTTGGAAAAAAATCCGAGTGCTTCTTTACAGGAGTCCAACCTACAACCTTCCGATGACTAGTTCGGATGCTCTACCACTGAGCTATAGGAGCCTCGTGGAAGCTGCTGGTCATTAAACTACAATCCTAGACAGATTAACGTGGAACAGAAATGCCCCCCTTCCCCCTAAATCAAGGGTGAAGCCGCGTGAAAGCCAAAACGCGCCATTTTCCCATCATTAATTTTGGGGGGAGGGGTCGTCTCAATTTTCTATTTCTGTAATCTGTCCAAAATTGTAGACTCAGTGTTATTTTTGGGGGAGCGTAAGTGAAGCGTAAGTGGAGCTGTTCACTTGAGGACCGAAGTTTAGCAGAGACTTTATGACGTTAATTTTACCACAATTGCTTGTAATCTCGCAATCTGATTGGCTAACTTGCCGTTGTCGATAAGCGTCTAGATAACGCTGCTCGCGTCAATTTGTCACGCAATGTAATAGCCAATCAGGAACGCTCATTTTGGGAAATAAACCAATCATATTGCGAGAAAGTTATAAACAACGCTCGCTCTTTCTTTTCTCAACACTTGTTGTGGACTCACTGGGCTGCGCCTCGTGAGTCCACAACATTTTGATCACTGTGATGGCGAATATCGTCGTCGATAAGAGTACACACAACGCTGAACAACTTTCGATTTGTCAATTGTCAGACGCAAGTGATGTTGACGTTGAGAAGAAAAGCAACCGTGCATTTCTGGACGTGTTTGAATTACAGTGAGAACAGAATGGACACACTAGTGCGGTTTTCAATTGAGTGTCGAAAGTAATTAGCGAATTGCATTGGTTTTGCATTACTTCACTCAGTGATTGGTTCAAAGTTCTTGCGCCACTTTTTCAACCAGTCAGAAGTAAAACCAAAACCAATCTTGACTCGCGCGTGCACCTTTTCCCGCGCTTTGTGTCGGCTACGTGTAATTACTTCGAGTTTTGATTGGTTTACTGGATTGTCGCCGTCCTTTTTGATTGGCCAAAGTAATTACTTTGGTTTTGGTTTTACGACACTCGATTGAAACTTGTTCTATAGAGCTAAAACCGAAGTAATTTCTTTGGCCAATCAAAAAGGACGGAGACAATCCAGTAAACCAATCAAAACTCGAAGTAATTTAATTACACGTAGCCGACACAAAGCGCGGGAAAAGGTGCACGCGCGAGTCACGATTGGTTTTGATTTCACTTTTGATTGGTTCACAAAATGGCGCGAGAACTTTGAACCAATCACTGAGTGAAGTAATGCAAAACCAATGCACTTCGCAAATTAATCTCTTGGGATTGTTAATTTTTGAAGAAGACACGAAGACACTTTCTGTCTGAGATTATGATGGAAGTGTCCCCAAAGGGAAGAATATTTCCATGCAGATAAAGTTGCATTCCTTTTAACAATGAAGCAGTTGACCGAAGTCTTAGATCACCTCCTGATTATTTTTAATCACACTTTTCTACATTTTGGATTTTTTTTCTTTTCAGTTTCTCCTTAGCGTTTGTTAGGGCTGGAGATGTTGAAGGAAACACCTCATATGTACGTTGCAATGCTATCCACGATGGCTTCAATACCGGTATTGGTGTCTTCTGGACAAACAACTTAACAGTCGAAGACAATGTTGTTTATCACTCAGTCGGATCTTCAATACAGGTGGCCGGAAAATTTAATCGCGTTTTACGCAATTTAGCCGTCTATTCTATTGCTATTGGCACGTACAATGGCCGCAGGGAAATTATTGAAGTGCATTGGCTGGGTGCTCTTGAAGTCCACTTAGCAGAAAATGTCGTCCTTATCAACAACACCGTGGCTGGCAGCGAGAGATTTGGATTCAGGATCGACGGTGTCAAATGCACTCCCAGGTATTCACAGCCGGAAACTTCCGCTGGTAATGAAGTTCACGGCGCCTGGCATGGAATTCACGTAAGCTACGAAGATGGAATTTCCGATTGTTCAATGATATATGGTTACCTGACGTGGCGAAACCTCGATTACGGCTTGTTTAGTTACCCGCAGCACAGTGTCGTTGTGGACAACCTTATCGCTGTAGACAACACCGTTGGTGTGATACCTTACGTTTGGGGTCCTGCGGCTGTGTCGCACAGAACTGCGAACAAATATTTCATTCTGAGAAACAGCCTGGTCGTGGGTACAAGTCCTTATTACGACTGTGCAGATGACGGTATCGTAACGTATGCCAAAGCTCCATACGGTTCATATGGGGCCAAGAAAACCAAGGAAGGTAACTATTCATTCCCCCAAGCCCACCCTAGGCATTATTTATTCTTGGTTTTCACTTGAGGTCACTGCCGCCATGTTGGAGTCCCCAAACAATAAACGGCGGTCATGTTGGAGTCCCCCTCCAATCCTCGGGGAATTGAACTTTATTGTTATGCAAATGTCTTCCTTTGTTTTCATTGAAAACATATCTGTTGATCACGTGAGTGAAACCCGAAGAATTCGTTATCAGATCTGTCCCATAACTCGTACCAGGGTCGCCAGGAAACTACTCAGGCGTGACATCTAGATCCGCTAGAATGCTAATCTTTAATGTGTTTTGAGGTAAGAAAGGACTAATGTATGGCAAGGTATGACCAAGTTACATGCTAAAAAACATCTTTGCTTCAGTAAGATGTAGAGGAAAACGATCTGTAACTACTGAACGACATGTGCATGAAAACTCATCGAAGTGCGACGTTATGGCATTTTGTAACAGCGCCCGGTTCTTTTGTGGACGGTTCCTAAAACATACTCCAGTTTCTCTTTCATCTTAAAATAACTTAAAACGAGATCGAGTCTATTACAATAGTTAAAAATCTGGTATTAGGTTTTTTCCCATCAGTGTCAGACAAGTGTCTATTCTTAAACCAAGCTTTGCGGGAAAATAAACAAAAGACCAAATCGACTAATTCAATGTTGTACCCAATTCAAATCTCCCGGGGTTAAAATTCTTTTTGTATTGTATTTGCATTTCAATGTAACATTTCCATTTAATGTTACGGAAGTACCTGGAACAAAATATTTTAGTCCCAAAGGGTTTGAATTGGGTAAAACATTGAGCAAGCCGATATGGTCTATTGTTCATTTTCCAGCAAAACTTGGTTTAAAAATAAACACTTTTCTGACCCTGGTGGGAAATAAGCCAATTTCTGTAAACCTTACTCTTAGGTGATGGACTCTTTCTGAAAATAAGAAAATTTTATTCATTTAAGGGCCGGACGATTAATTCTTAGTAACCCTCCTTCTTTTCTCGTGTTCACGTCATTTTGTTTCATTTCCTTAGGTGGCAAAATAGGTATCACTATCACACACTTTGCATCGAATAGGGGGCCTGGTCCGAGAATGCCGTGGGAAGACCCGGGTGGCTATCCTGCCATTAATGGATACACATTTTACGAAGATGTCACGTTTAGCGGATTTCAAGAGACTTGTGGCAAGAGGCACCGAGCAATCATGACAAATAACTGGATTGGTGATATCTTTCACCCAGTGGACGCAAGAGGTTTGTCAGAATGTCTTAACTTTACATATCTATAGTGCATTAACTTGTTAAAGACAAATGAAATTACAAAAAAAACGGAAAACTCTTCAAGCTCTTTTGACATTCAGAAAGATGCCAAAACGAAATCTTGTAATGGGTTCCTGTTTGTTCTTTTCTTGCAAAAAGACCTTTGATCAACCTTTAAACTCTGACATTTGCAGAAATTTAGAGCAGTTTACACTTGAATCTTAGCTGTATTACCTGACCCAATAATTTGACTCAGTTTGCACAACCAATCAGAGGATGATTGAAAACTCCGAGATTCGGTTTTCCGCGCTTCTTCCACGGTTAGCGCTGGCTGCACTCGTACGCTTTAAAGTGTTTGATAGACAGGTATGTCCCCAACTCAGTTCAACATAATTCGTGTCTTCGTCTCCTCAACTATGCGCGTGAAGTAAAAATAAAACGCTGCACCTCTGCCTCAGCCCTGCTTCCGCAATAATGTCAATAATCTGTTTGTACTTTTTTTTTACTATAACAGTCAAGCTTTATCATTCTTGAAAGTCAATTTTGTTGTTTCTCATGGCGCAAATTTCTGTCCAGGTCTGATCTTCGACGCTGTGGATGAAGCATCCAAATTGTTCTTTGAAATTTCTTCAACACGTTGGATAAATCCTTCTGATTGCGTGGACATGGATTGCGATGGCAGGAGACAGGTCCTCTTCCGGGATCTTGATGGGTCTGTAATAGGCTCTGTAGGGAGTGCAGCCATTTCCATGGCCGAGTACGAGTGGGATGGAGATCCAAGGTTTGGGCTGGGTAAGATTTTTCTTTTCTTCAAAGGACTCTCAAATAGGAATCAATATAAGAATTCATCTTCTTGCATTGATAGAATTCCCATCAAGCCCTAAAAAATTGATTGACCGTTGACCGTCGAAGTAATTCATCCCAGACGCGAATTTTGCTTTTGAGTTTTTTGCTTTCCTGTAACCTGCATTTATTCATTAGAGGTTTTCTTCTTCATAGATATGATAGATATGAATCATTTTATGGATCTCAGAGTCAAATCAACGTTGGGGCCGGATTTTACACCTGTTTTTGTTTCTTCGCTTCTTTCATGTTCTAGGGATAAGAAGAAATGTTATTTATAATTAAACTTGTGTTTTAGAGTCAAATTTAATTATGAGGCCCAATTAGGTGTTCTCGGGAAGCGGGATATTTAGGTAAAAAATCATAGGGATACGGGATATTTGGGAGGAAAATTAACCGGATACAGGATATTTAAAGAAGAGATTTCGGGATACCGAGTATCAAACTTTTTTTACAACATTAAGTTAGGTTAGTTGGTCAATATAGAAGGCACAAAAGATGATAACGATACTTACAAATGCAATTATTTGTATTTTTTCATTGTATATTTGCAATGTCTACCTATATCGGCCTCTGCAGAGAATACGTTTGAGCAAAACCCACACATATTGCGCACAATGACTTCATCAGTAGTAACTGGCATTTTGGGGATACAAACCACAAGAATTAACGGGATACGGGATGTTTAGGCCAAAAATTAGTGGGCTACGGGATACTAAGACATCCCCGTAATGGGGCCTCGATTATCGCGGGGGCGCTACAGTATATGAGACACTGTACAAAAGAAAGGTTGGTCTGACAGGGAAGAGAAAAATCAGGGTTCCCTTTGAGAGAGTACAGAAACGCACCAACCTAACCCAAAACACAACTCCGAGTTTGGAAATGGAGTCCGGGACACATTAGTTTTTCTTAACAAAAACGGAATTTATATCGCTGTTTTATTTGACTTTTTGGGAATAGGGAAGATATCGTTGACGCCACCTATTGTCATTAATGTGGCAACCAGAGTCCCATTGGCTGTCGAAACAAAGGGTCTTTTGTTCCTGTGGTTGGCAAATCTGAATAACAAAAGCAATGTTTGTAAACAGATACCTTCCCTATACTGCCTTCATCATCATTTGTATATCAAGATGAAGAGCGTTTTAATTGAAATTTACTATAACACCGTCTTAATTAGCATTTTTTTCCCATAATACAAGTAATAATGCTGCGTTTTTCCGGTAAAATCCGTTCTTAGGTTGTATCCGTTTTAACCTGTACCTCTTTTACCTAGGTTCAAACCCCCCAAAAAGATTGGAAACCCCTATACCTTCCCGATAGCTCTGTCTGTCATATCATCTTATCGGTTTCTGTATTCGCTGTTATCCATTTAGTCTCAACATTGCAACCTAGTAAAGGAAGAAAGAACTTTATAATATGGCCCGTACGGCCCCGCGCGCGCTTTCATTGCAAAACTATTGGGGAAATTCCCCGTATGAGGGCCGTACACATTAGCACGAGCAGGGCCGGAAAAAGCCGTACGGCCCTACTAAGAACACGTACTGCTCCGTGCGATGCAATTTTAGGGAATTTCGTCGCTTTTAAACATCCAAGTAAATTACAGCCAGAAAAGCAAATGCAAACAACATATTAGATAAATTTTCTGTGAAGATTTTTGTTTTTTTATTTTGTCCTAACTTCATCTTCTAAGTGCTCTTAAATAGTGTAAAGAGCCCATATGATAAAATGCTTATTGACTGAGTTTATCGACTGCGCTCGATCCGTGCGCCATGACCTCGGGCCAAATATTTCCCGTCCGGCCCTCTCACTCAGTCAAACATAGTACTATGCACTTACTGGTACTCGATCTTTGACCTTCCAAATCTATTATCCTGTGTCTTCACCACTACACTACAACGAAGAATATGCTCTACCAAGAGATTATCAAGGTACCTTGATAATCTCTTGACTCTACCCAAGACAGTTATTTTCCTTATTTACTTTTGAATAAGAAGTCAATTGATATCCATGTATAATAACTAAAACTGATCCTAACCTGACCCTAATCCTCTAGGCTTAATTTAGGCTCAAAAAAAAGTTTTTTCACTTCATCTGAGTGCGTATTTAACCTAGGTATAATGAGGATCACCAATTTAACCTAGCTAAGAACGCATTCAACCTGAGAACGTATACTACCGGCAAAACTGCGCAGGACACCCCATATTTCTCTGCTCACCACATCGCCCGCCCTACTCATTTTAATTATAAATGTAAGAAATATCATCTCAACCCAACAAAGGAAACACTGGCAAAAGGCACGTGTTAGCTTGACAACCAACAAAAAGCTTTCGAAACCTAGCCTGCGTAGCAGTCTTTTCCGCTTGGGGAAGTAATTTTTTGCTCTCGCTCCATGCCTTTCCGCGACTTTTCGCCTCCTCCTCCTGGCTAAAAGGAAACGGAAAAACTGCTACGCAGGCTATTCGAAACCGTGTTCTAACATCCTTCCCCCGACTCACCCCACCAAACGAGATAACCGAAGAGGACGGAAAAACATTGTAATTGACCGCTTATGTGTTTCCTCGCTACAGGAGATTATCGCATCCCGAAAGAGGCCCTGACTACATTTGACGGAACCCGCTTGAGCATATCGGTAGTGGCTCCTCACAAAGGAATTGTTCGTGGTACACGAAATCACAGCATCTGCTCATGGTATGCCGATTGGAACGCCTACAAGTGCAACTCGGATGATTACCGCATGTTAGTTATTGAAAGTTTAGATGCTGATACGGAGACGCGACGACTCTCGCCGGTGGCCCTAATTGCAAATGGTGAGGATAACCTTACATTTTTTTTCTCAATTTAGTTTCCTTTCTTGCCATTTGTCGCAGGAGACTATCATGGCAGAGAACAACTATTACACAAGTTTTGAGTGACCGTTTTTTCAAACCGAGTCATTATTCTTGCTTAATTAATTCAGAAGATACCTTATGCACACGTGACGTGATTTGTGCATCGATTGGTCAAGTTGACAATACATGGCGAGAGGAGTTGTTCTAAATATACATCTTATGGAATTTAAGAAACGACATCGGTTGTGGTCACACTTGACAAAAACACAGTGTAACATTCAGTGTAACACTCTCCAGTGTTTTGATTCCCTAGGGTAACACTGAACAATAGAACTTGATTGAACACGTGGGAAGCACGTGTTTAACTCTCTAATCCGACCGCAACCGATGGCTGCGGCACCGACAACGGTTGCGGTCGCATTAGAGACTTAAACACGTGCTTCCCACGTTTTCAATCAAGTTCTATTGTTCAGTGTTACCCTAGGGATTCAAAACCCCAGAGTTGACTCTAGAGTAGTGTCAACACGAGTGTTCCACTGTGTTTTTTGAGTGTGACCGCCCCCTCTGTTTGCACTCTGAATTAGCGCGTACCAATTTATTCTTCGGATACTTAGCCCACCTCGTGCGACTTTAATGAGAGGGAATAAACGCTTATATAAGATTAACGATAGCGCAAAGTTATATTTTGAAGTGATGTTTTCGTCGAAGTCGCCATCGTAGATCTTAGGTCAATATTTTATGTTTCCTTCTTCCGGCACCCACTGAAAATGTTCATTATTAAAATCATTATATTATATACAACAGGATATGTGAATCTTCTAAATGGACCCCAGGATCATGGCTGGTGTTTAGGGTACACCTGTCAGGAGAGAATATCCACATTCTATGGAATAGTTGCAACAGGAACGAATTACTCGCTGTATTTCACATCTTACGCGCCACAGAATCTGAAGTTGCACTTATTGAACAGCGACTCAACCGAGGCAATAAGGATCGGGTTGTTTTTTAAAAGAGCACAGAGGCGGGATGTTTACGTTGACAGTAAGTAAAGACTTTGTGGTAGGTAGAGCCTTTTTGGAGTATTTCTGAGCTTCTGAAGTGCAAAGAAACGCGCTTGAAAACAAAGAAAACGGAGCTTCACGCTCAATTCGCAATGCCCTTAACAATTTTCACTTGCTCCTATCTGTTATCGCGCTCTTGACGCCATCAGCTTGTATTGCTTCGTATGGTTCTCTTTTTCACAGGGGAATCTTCGTTTACATTTCTCGCCTCAATAGCACAAGGCTGCCGTTTTCTAATCAGTCAGTGCTGAATATTGAAAGTGCATTGCATGATGAGCTATCCCTGAAAATTTAAACGCAATCTTCCGGATAATCTCTGAGCAATGATGCTTTGAAACGAAATTAGCGCTTTTTCGCGAATTTATCGGATTTATCTAAGGGCGCTTTCCTTTTGTCAGACCTGGCCGACCAGACCCGTCATTTTGCAAAAAAACTCAACTATTTGAATGAAAACGTGTATGATAATCCCTCGCATTCTTCTGGAGGAGTATATATCATCCTCGGAGTGTCTTAATAGACCATTTTCGAATTCTCACGGCTGGCCTGGATCTAGCATGAAATGGAGGCTAATGCGGGCAAATTAATTTGTGTGTAAAAAGATTTGTCCGCATTAGCCTCCATTTCATGCTAGATCCAGTCCAGCCGTGAGAATTCGAAAATGGTGTTTTTGAAGGCGTCAGAGTTATTCCATCCAATCCGCGGTCTGACCGTTCAGTTCTGTCAAATGCAAAGCGTCCAAAGTTCAAGAAGTTCTTTTACCTTTTGAAGTCAATTTGAAAATGGAGTGATGCCTTCTGTGAGGAAACTCGCATATTTATAGTGAAACAAAATGTGAACAATGATATCAGTAAAGAATTCCTTATTGTTATTGGCTATGCCAACCAGCTGTCAATAGTTGACCCATTTGCTGGGTTAGTGGTGAGCTGGTTTAGCGTTGAGAGAATTATTGGCTCAGAGCAAAGACAAGTTTTCTCGCCACGCAAGAGATATTTCTCTCCACATCGTCTCCATATGTGTGATCGAGTCTGGGAGTGGAAGGAGAGGAAGCTGCCGCATGCTCTTTGTTGACTTGACCTTTACGTATAAGCTTCAAGCTCAAGCTTAATGTAGCCGAGCGCAAAGTGCTGTACTAATACGAAACACTACAAAATAAATGGTAGAAAACCAAAAAACTCCACTTCCGGGAATCGAACCCAGGCCAGATTGGAAGAGGACGAGTCCCCTCACCATTGTCAGTTGGGTTGCGCGCTATCAAGTCACCATGACTTCTTGTGGGCTAGTTTTTCTTTTTTAACCCTCAATTATTCAGAATCAAATTCACATTTTACAGTTGGTGGTAAATGACCCACCCTATAATGGTAGTGGTGCTTGCTCTCAATTGGCCACTTTGAGGCTGCCTGGGAGACAGGCTCGATAGTCTTATTCAATTGCATTGTGGGACTGTTTTGGGGACGAGCCACTGTTTATGTAGTCGTTTACTCTGCGAAGCAGAAGACTTTCGTATTTTCTTGTACGATAACAATGAACTTCGGGTTAAATCTTACGTTGATAGTAAGTAAACGACTTAAATACAATAGAAGCTGCTTACAAAACCAAACAATAGCAGGTTCCAAGATTTCACTGGCCTTATGATAAAATCTTTTCGTTTTCCGGACAATTTTGCACCTTTTCAAGCGAGCCATCGTTTTAAAATTGCCATTGTATAATATTCTGGTGGTTTAGGAAGCTCAGCTCCTGGTATATTGCTTTCCTTAAACTTGAGTTGTTGCTAAGGGAACGTAATGATGAAAATGCGTCCCCCAAAACAGTCCCACAATGCAATTCAACAAGCTCTCTCTCTAGCTCTCTCTCTCGCAACCTCAAGTGGTCAATAGAGAATTAATTGTATCCTGTTTGTAAATTATGTTGTTCCTGTACTTATTACTTTCCATTTATGTGAGAAATTGAGGGGGTCCTCATCGAAAACAAGTTGATCGAAAGCCTCGATTCAATTCAAAGGTCAGGTTACTGAGCACGCAAAAAATTATTTATGCGGATAAAATAAAACCATCCCCATTTGATGCGAGAGAGCTCGTTTACATCTAACTAGATAACTGACAGCAACTATTCATCTACAGATGTGTATATCTTCCCAACAAATGGTGAAATTGGAGAAAATGGATACGCAGTGCGTGCTGCACCCGCTGGAGCGCATCCTGACTACTTTGTACCACCGCTGACCAGTTATAATGGTGCAAATTACTTTGACCGAGTCCTTCAAACATTGTATTTGATTTTGCGTGGACCAGTGTCGGTAGAGATACGAACCCCGCCCGTTGTCCAGGTAACTGGTTGTAGGTAACGTTGAAATTTAGTGATTAGGGCGCTGGCCTTGAGATCCGCACATCGTGGGGGCAAGACCCGTTCTGACCACTCGTTGAATTTGATCCTGGTTGTCCCTGGCTCAACTATTCAGCTGCACTTGTTAGTAACCAGCTGGTTTGCCTCTTACAAGATGGTATTTTTCAGTAACAGTTGTTTTTAGTGTTCTTGTTCTGTCGTTTCGTTGATTGTGTTTCATTATCCCTGTAAAGTCCCTGTCGGGAGCGGTCAATTAAGTATGTACTGTACTGTAATAGCCCACGTCGTTTACCGGAATACAACATAAATTCTGTGAGTTGTTTTTCGTTCTCAGGAAATTTGCGATCTCTGTGGAAAATCGGATGTGGGGGGGGGGGGGGGTTGTGCGCTCTTGCAGCATTTTCTTGAGCTACATTTCTCTGGATTTTCTGGATCCGCCCCTTTCAAGTCTCAATCCAAGCGTTGAGAACGTGCGGAGTAATACTGTAGCTATTTCAGACTGTTATTTTCATTGGTCCCCATGACCTGTGGCTTCTTATGTTATCATGGCTAATTGCATTGATTCTGCTGTATATATAATCTACTCTTTCGTTCTCCAATCACCAAGCGGGCCTGGAAAGCTACAGGATCTCTCAACGTGCGTGCGGGGGCATGAGCGTACACAAATAATGCACTTTTAATATCATGATGAAAAGATAATATTTTCTCAATGGCGACTCGTGGATACTCGGAAAAAAATGCTGGCGAGCGTTCCTTTGCAGGAGTCGAACTTACGAAATTCCGAATACTAGCTGTAGTTCGAGCTCTTTATGACTGAAGGCCATGAAACTAGGTTCGCAGTCAATTGTCCCGCTTTACTGCTAGAACTGAAATTGCCGAGACGGTGCATTCTCGCCAATCGGAATGCACTTTATTCTGTAAATGCAGGATTAGATTCTTCGTTTCAATGACGGTCTTTCCCAATTTATTTGCAGGTTCAGATTGGAGTGAGAGCTGTATCGATAGATGACTTTTTCAAGGAGAACCTGCTAAGTAACTTGGTGCAACTTTTGGACATTGATCCGTCACGAGTCAGAATCGTGGATATTGTCAGCGAATCTAGTTCCCGACGACGACGAAAGCGTTCGGCTGGTGATGATGTATATGAACTGGTGATTGAGATAGGTGATCCACCATTGGCTACAAACGGTTCAGTATCGTCGTCTAACTCATCTAGCAACTATACGGGTAAGAAAAAGAAAAAAATGATACTTTCTTTAATCTGTTAGCAGGTACCCTAAAGATATTTATATTGCTGTCCGTATTGTTGGGAGGCTCATGCTATTAGGACAATCGCATGACTTTGGAGGGCATATAGTTTATTTTGTGTCCTTCGTAACGGCTTTAACTTGGGGCCCGAGCGGAGCGAGGCTGCAAATAATGCTACGAGGGACAAAAATAAACTATATACCAGCACGGTGATGTGATTATCATTATTATCAATACACAAGGGCAAATCGTACGAATTCATCTAACGAGAAAATAATGTTTAACAGAGATGCAGCGTGATCATGAAACTATGGTATAGAAAGTTGTTGCTACAATACGATCAGCTAAACAAGAGCAAAAATTGAGAAAAAAAGAGCAAAAAAAGCTCATCCACAAAAATTCGCGCCAACTCTAGCATTGAAGTGGTGGTATCCTCAGGAACTCATTGGCCAAGCGCAGTTGTTTGTCATCTCTTCAGCAAATTAGAATCAGGGCGGCAAATGCATTTTCAGCCCGGGCATTTCCCGTTTGGTTAGCAAAAGGCGCGTTTCACAGAGAATTAAGGACTCTCAGATTAACGAAAACTTATCCTCACATGCTGAAGATTACTACCAAACTTTGAATTTCTTCTATAAAACATCGTTGTCTTCATTGTCGTCGCAATTATCATACCTGGAAACTGAAAAAGAAGAATTAAGACTAATTTTACCAGAGCGACCAGGAGATATTTCTGGTATTCCTCAACACTCCAAATGTAATTAAGGACGGTGCTTACTAATTCAAATGTATTCTTGCCCCATTTTATGATTATGCAGAAAATGTAGATCTTAACAAGTGTTATTGAAATCCAAAAAGAAAATTGGAAAATTGATGAATAATATTTGTAAAAAGCTTTAAAATACAAAGCAATGTATGGCGTTCTTTCTCGGACTGAAACTTAATTATCTCTCAAAAATGCATGGTTACCCCATACTTTCTCTTTGGATACCAAGAGTACTTACTAAGATTTACTTTCTCCGGATAGTTTTAAACCACGCAAAAAATATCCCTGTATTAATAAGCACCACCCATAGGAAATCCAAGTATCTCAGGATGCGCAGAACGTATGCGCAATAACAATAGCAGGCGCCGTCTTTCAAAAAATGAAATAAGCCATGAAAATTCAAGAAATGTTAAATTTCTCATTGGTTTGTATTCTTCACTTTACCATAATGACAGATCTTCTTTGTTTTCCGTTGTGTTTGCCGAACTAAGCGCCATTCTTAATTTGATTTCAGGTGTTAGCAGCACTTCATCCGTAGAGGAATTGAAACAGGTTGGTGATAGCTTGGTGGAGAAGGTACAAACAGGAGAGCTGTCACAACAAGCACAACTGGAAGTAGTGTCGCTGTCTATTACAGACCCACTCCTCGAGCCAGTGGACCCAACTGGCGGTGTCCGAGCTACAAATGAAACTGGTAACCACTTCTTTTGAATTTGTCAATAGACCGAATGCATAAATGGCGGCCAAAATTGTATTCTTTTGTTTATGTGCTATTTAGGCACACTAGCCTTGCTCTCAAGCAACATTTCTTTTGTACTTTGTCCATGCAAACGAGGCTAGTGAGCCTCTAATTAGCACATAAAGAAAATAATATTTTTTTGGCCGCCATTTATGCATTTGGTTTATGGTGTGGTCAATGGTCTCTGTGAGCTGAAAAAATGACAGCTAAGATTGACAGGCTGTCTAAATCGATCGGTGGCTTAATTGTAATATTGGCGCATTTATTTGTCTTATCTTTTCTTGCAGGCGGATCAAATATAACAGACAACTCCACCTTGCGCTATGACCAACTACAAGCCCAGGAGGAAGCCGAGGCTCCCAGTAACACGTTCAGCTTCCTTATTCCTAACCGACTCGTGCTCGTCACAGAACCAAATGGAGGCAACGAGACAGTTCCCTTCACTATTCAACCCAAACTCAAGCTCGTGGATATTGATGGTGAACTAGTAACAACCCTGGGTCATGGTTCCTTGAGCAACTGGACCGTAACAGCCAGCATATTAAATGGAACAGGCGACCCAATGGCTGTCCTTGAGGGTAACATGTCTGTGACGTTTGTGGAGGGCTGGGCGAATTTCACTGATCTCAGCATCACGCACAATGCAAGTGATTATAAGCTGCTGTTTAACGTCAGCAAACCTGCAGCATCTCATTTCAATGCCACTTCGCAAGTGTTTGAAGTGAAGGAGAGGATTTTGTACTTTACTGTAACGGTTCAGCCAGGCGAGGCCAATGAGACCGTTAATTTTGGAAAACAGCCGAGGATCGAAGTCCGAGATGCCGCTAACAGCGAGATCGTAGACAACACCGGATGGAAAGGACGAAAATGGGTATTTTTCGCTTCTATAGCTAACCCAGAAGACAACGAAGGTCATCTAAACGGAACGACTATGGTGGAGTTTTCACAAGGTATTTTTTTAGAGAAACTAAAAGGTAGATTATTTTTTGGTTCTCCGACAATTTAAAACCAAAAGCAAGAAACGGAAATATAGCTGGCGAACGAGGTTTTGTCGGAATAGTTAGTTTTTTAGGATTAAATGGCTTTTGGAGTCGGAGTGACTTGTCATGCTGCTGCCTCTATGTCCAAGATTGCAAGTAATGAAATGTGTTCTCAGTTTCGATCAACGTCCCCAACTATACTGTTCCGCTGAGACACAAAAACGTCAACCACGTTTTTACAACAATACAGTTAGCGTTAACGTTCGTGTTATTTTTGAGTCAGTAAGCGTTTTCGCAGCTGATCATGTTACATGGTGAACAGAGTTAGGGAGACACTATGTGACGTTTGTCATCCCCACACTAGTGGAAGTGTTGTTCATCACCCACATTACCATACTCAAGTGATGTAAGTTGAGGATAAGGTAAAGAAGACACTTCCCGGCGCCGCTCAAAATCGGTTTGCTCCTGCGAAACCTGATCATGCTTCCCAGTATTTGCAATCCTGGACATATCTTCGTAGCTGAGTCACCAAGTTGGCAGCGCGACTATCATATTTCAAGGTTGGATTCTGCGAAACCTGATCAGTGCTCAACCTGGGTTGGCTGTGAACGAAACTTACAAGGATGACATTACGTAACATCCACCTAAGCTATACGTGGCATTCCCTTTCGTTTTATATTTAATGTCCCTTGCTCCCCTGAATCTTTTCTTTGTTTTCATCTGTAAACGTATTTCTATGTAAGAAACCAGTTGTGCCTCATACAATTCTACCGAAAAGAGAAAAGTCTTTTCGGTGCCGGATGTTATCGGTTATCGAACTACCATGTTTGCAGGGGTAGTTAATCGTGATTGGCAGATGCCAGGCTTGTCACCACAACCTAGCCTTTCATTGGATCGATATAAGACGCCCAATTGTTATGTTTAATGTTAAGGTCCATCGTTCTGTTGTATGTTTAGTGGAGTCCATTGTTTATATGAAACAATCGGCAGGGCCTTTGCAATGGCCACGCCCTGGCTCACAGTTAGCAATAGAGGTGCCTAAAAAAATTAGCCGTAACCACAAGAGCAGAACTGGAGCAGAAAGTCGCTAATCACCAACTATAGTTGAAGGAACCCAACCAATATGCGATACTTTAAGGAAACGATATTTTACACTAACCGTTACAATGAGTCAGACTGCTATGCCAAAGTTTACGGGTGCTTTGGCTCATGATTTGAGTTGATTAGAACGAACGGCATCTAAACCCCTTTAGGCGGCTGGTATTGGTTGATAATGTCGGCGGCTGAAAGAAAAACGAATATTTGGGCTCGAAGGCAAACATGAAATTTTGAAAGCAATCTCTCAGCCAAGGACATTGTCAGTCAACATACCAGCCAGCCGTAATGGGGCTTATTTATTTATTTATTTTATAACCCTCCCATTAAATTTTCATTTGGTGTAAAAATATTGAGAGCATATTTTTGTTGCCTTTTTTTGTACTTTCCGGAGCAGCATTTGCAATCAGCTTTTTAATATTACTATCATTAGAATCCATAAAGGGGGTTGTTTTTCTTCCATGAGCAATGGTCAAGACTCTCGTGATGGCTTTTCGGAGGACAAGTATCGACGCAAACGGGGATTATTGCCTGAATTTACACTACTTGACGTGAAGTACGCAATAAAATCGCGTAAAAATTAATGGTGGGCTATAAATTGTGGTAGATCCTCACTCGCTGCGAGATTAACTTTTATTAATTTTTTGCTGCACACATGAGCCTTTCGAGAATAGTACTTATTTGATAGAAATTTTATATTTATCCCAGGTGTTGCACAGTTCACAAATCTCAGCGTTGACATCTCTGGCGAAAACTACATCCTCGAGTTGGAAGCGGCAACATTACCCCCGTCTAGTTACGCTTTTAGCGTCAACTCTTCATCGTTCAATGTTTCAGAAAGATTGTTTTACCTTAAGATGGCTCAACAGCCTGGAGACTGCAATGATACGGTGATCTGCGGTAGTCAGCCCATCCTGGAGATAAGAACTGTGTTTCCAGACGCTTTAGTCGACAACATAGGCTGGAGGGGGAGAACTTGGCAAATTAATGCGACTATGGTTGGAGTAAGCAACTCTGTGATAAACGGTACCACATTGATATCCGTACCAACGTTGGGGAGGGTAGAATTTCTTGACTTAAACTTCTACGATGTCGCCCAAGGATATCGGATCGAATTTGCTGTCATCACTGAACCGCCCTCTTCATATTCTGGTTTGTCGGAAACATCGGATGCTTTCAACGTCTCTTCGCGGGAATTCTACCTCCAAGTAATAACACAGCCTGGAAATGCCAACCAATCAGAGATCTTCGGTGTTGCTCCCGTTGTGGAAGTACGAGATGTTGCAACGCGGCTGCGCGGAGATCCGCTCAAAGGTGATTGGTCGATTGCAGTTTCGCTCAAGCCTTCGGCTTTAAATGGAACATTGAATGGAGTGTTAAATGAGACAGTTATTGACGAAAGAGCGGAGTTTAGCAACCTGTCTATCTCTTACTATGGTACTGGTTATGAACTTGCCTTCCAGTCCAGTTATGGACATACGGTAGGTTCACCTAACATTGTTAAAGCAAATTAAATGCCACCCAATAAAACTGTAGTAATGTATCCTTCGTTATGATATTAGGGAGTGTAAGCAAGGACATGGGCTGCAACGTCAACGAAAACATCATTCCAAAATATAACTTAGCGCTCGTAAGTATTTCGCGCGATTATTCCGTCTTGTTCACCTTGTACATTACGGGCGGACCATCTTGTAACTCGATGGGTACGAACGGTTTTAAAGTAAAAATAGAAGATGAATGATTCATTGTTGCATGCTTATATTGGTTCCGGTCGCATTAGGGAGTTCACATCAGTGCTACATCAAGTTCTATTGTTCATTGTTCTCCTAGGGATTCAAAACACCAGAGAATTGACAGAGTTGTGTCAACACCATTGTTGCACTGCCTTTTTCTCAAGTGTGACCCCAACCATTGTCGTCAAAACCTAAAATCTGAGGATTTCACGTTGCTGTTTTGTGGAGTACGGCAAAGAAATGCACAGAAATTCGTGCTGCACGTGCAGCACGAGTATTATTCCTTTTTCCACCAATAATATTAACGTTGTCGTTGCCGTATCCGTCGTCTTTGCTTAAACTTCCTATTAAGAGAGATGGTAAGTTTTCTGCCCAGGGTCACGTGAACGAAGTTAAATTGCCTAAGAATCCACGAGTCTTCTCTAGCTCATTGGTAGTGCATTCGAACTAGTAATTGGAATGTCATGGGCTCGTCATATTTTTTATTATTATTATTTGCCACAGAAAAAAGAAATTAAAGTACAAATATGAACAATCAAAAAAGAGAAGATGGAGAGGAAAATTATTGAATTACATTGGTGGAAAGGAGGCTTAAAAAAACTACTAAGCTTATGTAAATTAGGCCTCCCCAAGTAAAAGAATCTATCTTTCGTTGAAATGCAAGTTGGCAACGGAGAATACAATTATTACAAACATTTAGTTATTTAACGTGTTGAAGTATAAGGTAATGAACAAAAATTTACAAATTAAAAACAGTTTGAACTTACAAGTTGGTAATGGATCATACAATTACAAACACTTAGTCATTCAATTAAGATGTTGAAATATGTAAAATGTAAAAATGTAAATGTGTATGTAAAAATATGTATTGTTCGAGTTTTTCTGCTTGTATGTAGGTAACCAACAAAAGTTACTTTGAAGTTACCTTTAGAACAAGAGCACAGAAGGGCTAGGGTTGGGGTTGGGGTTAGGGTTTTGACATACCCCACTATTATTCGTATGTCTTCATAGTTCATCACGTATTTTAAAGAGACACACGCAGCGGTGTGATTGTCATCACGTATTCAGAATAACGAGGGCTTACCTTTTCGTTGTCCAAGAAAGAACATGAAAGAAAATCAGATACTCCAAATATCGTTGCAACCGCATTGCTTTTCCTTGTTTGTCCGTTCTACATATGTCCGTCTTTATCTATTGCAGTTACTACGCCTCCGATTTTCATAGAGACTCGGGTTTCATTGTTGGAGCGATGATACTATTCAACCCAATGACGTCACGGATGCGAATTGACTGGCGGGGCCTCGGTAAAAAGCTGGGTAGCAATTGGAAAAGCGATGTCTGATTCCTAACCCTTAAATTCTTTTACTCTACAGGTAAACTCACAGCCGTTTGAAGTCAAGTATGTCAATGACTATTCACCGGTGTTTGAGCCTCCACATGGATTTTACAACGCTACTCTATCCGAGGATGCTCTTATTGGCGTATTTGTAACCACGGTAACGGCAACTGATCGAGACTCGGGTTCCCAAGGCGACGTTTACTACTCCATAGTTGCTGGGAACACTGGGAACAAGTTTGAGGTAGATTCCGTATCGGGAAATATTACAACTTTAGGAGAGCTTGACCGTGAAACAATTGCCGTTTTTACGTTAACGGTACGCGCTTCAGACGGCGCCGTGCCAGAGAAAGTACGCTATGCAGACGGCACAGTCGAGGTTATCATCTCCGACATAAATGACAATGCTCCTTCATTTAACACTCCATCAATCGCCGCTAACTTTTCGGAGACTGCCAGTGTTGGTGACGTCGTTTTCACGCTTCAAGCTACTGACCCAGATGAGGGTCTTAACAGTGAGCTTCGTTATTCGATTCTGAGCGGAAACGAAGCCGAGCTGTTCGTTGTCGACAGCGTAACGGGAGATGTCAAAGTGAACAAGTCTTGTGATCTTGAACAGGAATCCATGCCTGTCCTCACTCATTCCTTGGTGATTTTTGTAAAAGACCTCGGAACTCCACAGAGTCTTAATTCCAGCGTTATACTTAATATAACCATTACTCCCGCCAATGAATTCACACCTCAGCTTCTTCACGAAGCCTCGTTCAACTTTATTTTTGCCGAGAACGCCGATGTTGGTGATGGTGTCCTTGTGGTACAAGTTAATGCTACAGACGAAGACTTTGGTGACCAAGGAAGAATTTCTTATGTCATTGACTCAGGTACTGTTCATGTTGCTATTTGATACGTGGCTTTGTCTTTTTCGAAGCCTTTTAGAGGGTTGCCCAATACACCGACATAATGAGATTCATAGCACTTCACAATAGACATCACAAAGTGTCCCCAACCTTGTGACGTACCAGGAATCTCATTACAATCTCATTATGTCGGTGTATTGGACATGTATGGCCTTTTAGTCACTATTCTTTGAGCAAGCTGTCCATCTCTCTTTTTCTTCCCATTTTTCTCCTCCAAAAGATGATGTTTGCAGGGTAAAGTTACGTTTGGCCCTTTAAGTTAAATCCCTCTGGGTTTCCTGTTTACGGTTTTGTTTAAAATGTATGAGCTCAGGGATTGTGCTTTGTAAAGACAACTTAGAAGTGCACCCTGTCGTGTCTGAAGTTCTTCAATCTTTCCAAGGTATCTGCAAACGTCATGACTAATTCCGGGTGTTCTTAAAGTTATTCCAAGAACCATGTTTGAGTAGTAGATACTTTTCGTCTTTGGCCAACGAAGCTTGATTAGAAATAGAAAGCAAACTGCGGTGACAAACTTGAGGCTAGACAAGCGCATAACTAAAATTCCCTTTTTTAGTGACTTAACGTTTCGTATGTCTCAACATGATACATCTTCAGAAGTAACCTTCAAGTAGCTTCAATTTTTTAAATATACAACAGTAATTTTAGTAGCTTGTGAATTTTGTGAATTTGAGTAATTTTAAATGTATCTTGAGACATACGAAACGTTAAGTCACTAAAAATTTTACTTCAGTTTTGCTTCGTTATCCTCATGTTTGTCACCGGACTTTGCTTTCTATTTCCAATCATGTTTGAGTTTTTATGGAACCAGAAGTCATTACGCCGAAATTGAGAAGAACGCGCGGCCGTAGGCCGCATCTTTATTCAAAGAGGCGCCTTCGTTTGTTTCAAAATTTCCTTGATCCGTCTAGCCATCGCTTTACTGAATATTCGTAAAAAAAAACGCATCTTCTGCTTCCTCTGGTACCAACTTCAGAGCTAACGGATTGACAGACATTGAATAACAGGAACATTGCATTTCCTTTATTTGTAGGTAACAGCGAGGGCAAATTCATGATCAATACTTCCAGTGGTGAATTAAGACTGGTATCCACGCTCGACTACGAGACCAGTCCATCTTACACGTTGATAATCCAGGCACGTGATAATGATCCCGAGGGAAACGTGAAGTACGCGGTCTTCTCCTTACACGTGACTGTTCTGGATATGAATGACAATGTCCCTACATTCTCTCAATCCCAGTACTCTGTGAACGTTGGGGAAGACGCGGTGCTTGGCTCAAGCGTTTTCACGTTTTTTGCTACGGACCCTGATAGCGGATTAAACGGACTGATATCTTATTCGATGGTGTCAAGCGATTCAAGCGAGTTCTGGCGTCTTAATTCATCTACTGGTGAACTCATCGTTAACGGTAAGAGAGCGTGATTAGGGAAAGGGTGGGCTGTGCGAAAATAAGGAATGGCAAAGGAAAAGAGAAAATAAAACTGCACGAAAGGCAAAACGCGACTGAATTTGCTGAGCCGGGGCTCTAACAACTGACTCGAACATGTTTTTGGTTAAGTTGTGTACATAACACTAGTACTGCTGTGGTCTCTCATCAAGTTACTATGTACCTATTCAGCACTTAAAGTTATTAAATGACTTACCTACTTTTTATATGACGGTGATGATGAAGGTTACCTTTTTAGGCCCGTGTTTTTTTTTTTTTTTTTTTTTTTTATAGAAATGATATTTTCTAATGCCCACAAGTTTGCGGCTTGTATACAGGACAACTAAAAAGGTTTGATTAAAAGAGGTCGGCTCCAACCAGGCTTCGTTACTAAACTCGTGATTTTAAATACACTATTAGTAAAGTAAAGTGATTAAAGTGATTACGAGCCAGAAGGTCCATCAGGCCGGCGCTTATCCCCGGTTTCATCAGCATGAAGCGACTAGGAGTATTTCTACTCCCCCCTGGATGAGATGCTAGTCCATCACAGGGTTACCCCCAGCATTTCGCCGGTACCCATTTATACACCTGGGTGGAGAGAGGCACCGTGAGAGTAAAGTGTCTTGCCCAAGAACACAACACAATGTCCCCCGCCGGGACCCGAAACCGGACCACTCGATCCGGAGTCGAGCGCACTAACCATGAGGCCACCGTGCCTCCCCCAAGACACTATTAAACAGCTCTTAATGGTTGAACTCAAGTTCCTTAAGGAACCTCAACGCTAAAGACACCATCATATCTTTCTTTTCACTAACCAGGCATTTTAATTTCTTTTTTAGCGTCACTTGACATGGACAAAAGGCAGATTACCACTTGGACGAATTCATTACTAGTGATTGCAAAAGATTCCGGAATACCTATGCTTTACTCTAACACCACCCTGTTGGTTCATGTTCTTCTCCGCAATGAATTCGCGCCAAGTTTCCCGGCTGCAGATGTGTCAGTTACAGTCCGTGAAGACATTGCTGAAGGAAGCTTTATTTACCGTGCTAATGCAAGTGATGCTGACTTTGGATCAGACGGGGAAATAAGATACAGTATCATTGGCGGGAATGATGGCCTAATGTTCTTTATAAACCCCATCACTGGTGAAATAACTACTCTTGAAACCTTGGATCGTGAGTCGCAGGGCATATTTGACCTTGTGGTCCAAGCGGAAGACCAATCGAGTTCGGTTAAGAAAACTGGAACAACAACTGTCCATTTGAGCTTGACTGATGTAAACGACAATCCGCCTAGCTTTTCTAACAATCGTTATTCTACAATCGTCAACGAAAACGTGCCAACCGGCGGCGAAGTCTTCACTGTTGCGGCCACTGATCCTGATCTGGGAACAAACGGTGACCTTGTGTATTCCATAACTAGCGGCAATGAGAGAGGCCTCTTCAGCATCGAGTCAATCCAAGGCATTATTCGCGCGGCCAAGAGCCTGGATTTAGAAACTCAGAACCACAGCGCAGACCATACTTACAACTTGGACATATTTGTCACGGATCGTGGCTCCCCAAGCCCCCTAAACAACTCTGTCCCAGTCACAATCACTGTTCAAAGTGTCAATGAATTCTCACCTGTATTGCAACACAGTGACAATCAAGTCATAGAGCTGAGCGAAAACACGAGCATAGCATCCGTTGTGTTTGATGTCAACGCCACTGACGATGACTTTGGAGAAGATGGGATTTTGTCTTACTCAATCACCGCTGGGAACAGTTTAGAGGTTTTTACCATTAACAGTACCACAGGTAGGTCGTGAAATTGACATTAGATAATACTGGGAGTTGAAAAGAAGAAATTAAATTCAATCAAGAATCTATTACCCAAGAGTAAGAATCTGGTATCAAGTTTGTCCCCATTAGAGTCAGAAAAGCCGGTGGTGTCTATTTATAAACCAAGATTTCTGGGACAATAAACAATAGACCAAATCGACTAACTCAATGTTGTACCCAATTCAAATCTCCCGGGGTTAAGATTCTTTTTGTCTTGCATTTGCGTTTGAATGTAATATTCACATTTAAATGATATGGAAATACCTGGAACAAAACGCTATATTCGCAAAGCAGCGTTTAAATTGGATACAACATTGAGTTAGCCGATTAGGTCTATTGTTTATTTTCCTGAAAAAACCTTGTTTAAAAATAGACACTTTTCTGACCCTGGTGGGCACTGGGTCAATTTAGGTAAATCTTACTCTTGGGTCATGATGCAATCCCATTTCGCAATATGATTTTGTTTCGCTTCGAAGAGTTAATGCGATGTCATGTCCTTACAGATGTTAAAGGAGACAGACTTCCGTTTCTAGAAATAACTTTTGTTAAATTCACAAGCTCCGGTAATATCTGCTTTTCTCCGTTTCTCCCTTTTTGTTTTCTCTTGATTCCAGGCAACGTATGGAGTGGTTGCCATTTTGTAGATTAGTGATTTAGTGCAGTGGTGTAGTGGTCACTTCACGCAACCTCGTTCCCAGGGTCTCTCTTCTCCCCTTCCCTTAGAGCAGGGGAAAAGCAACCCATTCTCCACCTCTGAATTGACGATTATCGTTGATTCATAATTTGCTCTGAATTTAATTACTATTAACGTTAATTTAGAAGACTGGAAGTTTGATATAGATGATGAGAAATGGACTTTTGTTAATATTATAACCCAAGTGTATGGACACAGAACTCGAATCAGGGAATGTGTGTTGACAGGAGCTCGCCAAGCGGAAACTCTATCTCCATTAATTCACTTGAGTCAACTCTTTCTGAAATAAATTTTTGTTTTTAAGAACAGGTTTTTCCCGCGAAAAGTATCATATTGACGCTGAGAGACCTTTGTTTTGATCGGCTTTTACAACAGTAGACGTGCTGAATCGCCCAAGGGAGGTGTTCTATAAATAAATCTACTCAGGAAGGGTTGACTCCTGAGCCAAGTATGGGAGCTAGATAGAGGTTCAACTTGATGAGACCCAGCTGTTGATTGACGCATCATTTAGCCACTTGATCATCACCTCGCTGGCTTCATAGAGTTAACGGTTTTCACTCACGTGATCAACAGCCATGTTTTTCAATGAAAACAAAAGAAAGCGTTTGCATAATAATAGAATTAAATTCCCAAAAGATTTGGTCGGGGCTCCAACATGGCCGCCATTTTTTTTGTTTATGGGCTCCAACATGGCGGCCGTGACGTCATGTGAAAACTGAGAATACGTATTTGATAATGCTCTATTGTCACCCGGCAACAAACAATATCTAACACTGCAAAAGGTCGGTTACCAAACTTCACGCCAAAGCTAAACATTTTCAAATCAAAGCTTAGGCCAAACTACTCTTGAGCTGTGATATTCTACGGGAGGCTTAAATAAATCGTTAAAAAAAAAAAAGAGAACGCTTTGTCTTGATCCTCAGTTCAGTGGTGAAGCAGAAAGAAGCGATTCCCATGGGGTAAAAACTGTAGGTTCAAATCCCAGTCCACGGATATGACTTTTTAATTTGCCTTATTTTTTCTGCTACCACAAGTCCCTGGGACACAGTGACCAAAATTAACGATGATAGTAAACTCAATGCAAATTACTAATTAACGATGATCGTTAATTTAGAGAAGAGATCATGTTTGGGAGAAGGGAAGGGAAGGGCAGAAGCGAGACCCTGGGAACGAAGCCGCACGCCGTGCGGGGTGATTATGTCAAGCCATACAAAACAGAACGCGCGCGTCTTTATAATCACCTAAGCAATTATACTAGAGGTTGATAAACAAATTGATATTATTCCAGGTGTCATCACATTAGCAAAGGCGTTGGACTTCGAGACAATCAGTAAACACAATTTGGTAATCAATGTATCTGACAGTAGCTCTGAAATTCACAACAGAAGACAAGTCACCGCCACTCTGCAGATTCGTGTCGTTGATATACAGGACAGTGTAGATTACGCAGCAGAGGCAAAGATAATAAACGCGTACATTGCATCCCCAGCCAATCCCGCCGGTGTGGCTGGCCTTCCCCACAAATCTGCTTTGGAAATACGTTTGGTGTACAAAAACGGAAGCTCGGTATTGATAACTGCAGAGTCACATCGCTACACTCTGGATGACGTTTCAAAATCCAACAACCTCTTTCGTGTCATCACGATTGACGGCACGCCCTTTGTAGTCGCTAATAGCGATGGTATGGCCGGATTTGGTGAATTGCTTGTTCATGTGACTAATGTCCAGACATTAGAGGTCAATGTCACCGTAGTTGGCGATAGATCCTTTAGTGCAAAAGCTCTGCTTTACCCGGAAATTCCGGGAGCGTCGGAGGTCAGTGAACTCAAACAGATCATCCCCGGTATTTATCAGAGAGTGTTAGTTACGGTTCTTCTCGACTTGACGAATGGAGACCAGGTAGATGTCTCCAATTTGGTCAATACTACGTTCGCCTTTGCAAACGCGCAGCAAGTTGGCGGTTCGTTTTCATTTGGGCCTAATCCACAAAATCTTTTCTCGATCTCCGGTCATGGATTAAGCGGCATTGTTTCTCTTCAAGTAACCTTTGCTCAGAGTCTTTCAGCTAATGTCAATCTGACGTTGTCCTCAACAATCCTCGAAATAGTTGGAATAACACGATTTGGTTTGAAGCAAGTGAACTCGACCTTGAGCGGTTTTTCAGGGGTTACAACGGCGTTACCGTTTGCCGAGCTGACAATGTCAGACGGTTCAATCCATCTGCTTGACAACTTTACAATGTACAGTGGTTTGCTTACTTTTAGATCCAGCGATGTCGCGGCAGCATCGGTGGACTTAAATTCTGGTGTTGTGACTCTGTTGTCAGACAGCCACTCCATTGTAACCATCACTGCAACGGCTCTGTCGAATACAAGTGTGACAGCCACGATTGCGTTCTACTGCAACTTGCTCCGTGGTATCGGCGAAGTGGATATCGGTGCCAGCGAAGGATCGGCTATTCCTTCGCTTATCGCAAATGACATTTGGAGAATGCCGATCAGGATTAACGCAGGAGCACTTGGCATCTTAGCTGTGCACGTAAAAATCTCTTTTAGCACCAGCGATCTTCGCTTGGATAACGTCGTAACTGACCTTCCATATTCAGTTTCTGGAAACATGCTCAACATCTTCGGGCCTCTACAAGAGTCCAAGGCACTCTCAGATACCATCGCCGAGGCTTTTTTCACATCTCTAAGGAGTGGCGTCCCTCGAGTCAATGTTTCTTTTTCCAGAACAGTTGATAAAGAACTTAGATCTGTGCCCACCAGGTTAGTAACACCTTGCTCAAATGTTGTTTTAGGTGATATCGACTTAGATTGCTCTTTTGACATTGTCGATGTTGCGTTTATTGTTGCTTACGCTGCTTCTTCAAAGACCGAATTCACAGACAGTCGTGGAACGGAGATGAAGGCTGTGTCGTCTTCTCAGAAATCGGCTATGGATGTCAACTGGAACGAAGTGGTGGAAGACGACGATGCCGTTTTCTTATCATTCATCTATCTGGAAAAGGCTAAATTTGTCACATCACTGAACTACCAGCTTCCAAATCGCGAAGAGAGTTCTTCAAACAAATGTGGTTTACAGCTGGCAGTTAAACTAGCAAACAAGGACGGAACAGCAACTTCCCCTTCACAAGCAGAAGCATATTTTCTTTTCTCTCATTCATCAGAAGATATTGCCCAGACGTTAATCCAAACCATTTTTATCTTGGGCACTAAAATAAACGTAGAAGGCAGCTCGCCGGTAGAAGGGTTAATTAAAGCTGACTATCAAAATGAAAAGTTTCTCATTGCCGCAGAGAATTCAGCGTTAGAAGCAAGCGAAATCGGCGTGTCGATCGTTCAGTATGTGTTCTTAAACGGACAGAAGTACGTTGCTTCAATGTTCATGGCTTCCGATTTAATATCTACCGGTGAATTAGATGCATCCTGGATCAGTAATCAGGCGAGTAAGGGATTTACGCCACAGCGCAAACTGCAGTTGTTGGAGTCGACAGAAAGGTGTCACGACCCTCTTGTCACAATGAACATGATGATTACCTTTGAAGGAGATTACGACACAATCGTGAAAGGCAAGGAAGAGGAATTTGAAAAGCATTGCGTTGACACTCTTTCAGGATATTACCCGGAGGCAATCATAAGCGATTGTAAGGTCAGCAAGGGAAGCATTATGGCTTCATTTAACATGACAGTGCCAGAATCGAAGCGGAACGCGACGGTCGCTAAAGTGTGGGACGATGTCGTCAAAGGAATGACTCTCGATTTCAATGGTGAAACAATTACAACATTACCACGTATGCAGATCGACGGACAGGTTTTTTTCAAGGAGCCGGTGGCCACGCCACAAGATCAAAACCGAATGTCTGTTGTGATCATCGTTGTCGCTTGTGTGGCCGCTTTTGTCGTGATTCTTATCGCTGTGATCATCGTTTACATTGTTTGTCGGCGAAAACGAAGTGTTCGCGTAAAAGTCATCCCGTCGCCGCCGGGTACTCCAGACACGTCTGTCGAGAGCGAGAAAGGAAGAGGGCATTCGGAGCACGAGTCGAAATACATGGCCTCGGTACCACGTTGGGATACGGACTCACCTCAGTTTAAACGACCAACGCCCCTGCCATTCGCGGATATTGTTGAGCCAGCGTTTGAAGAGGAAGAAGACGAGCAGATCTTGGATGCCCAGGTAACATAATAGGGACTTTAAGATCTACGAAAACGTCACCTCAAAATATAACTTTGCACTGTCGTATGTCTTTCGCGCTTAGTCCGTCTCTTTCATGTCCTACAATGTGGGCGAAGTACCCTAAAAAAAATTGGTACGATTGGTTTCAGAGTAAAAATAGAGAATGAAAGGTTCACTTTTTTACGCTCTCGTTGTCGTCAAAACCCTCAAATTTGTTGATTTCACGTCGTTGTTGTGCAGAGTATCGCACGAATTTGTGCTAAAATGCTTGCCGCACGTGCAGCACTATTATTTTGCATCCTTTAACCAATGATATTAGGGAGTTTAAGGAAAGACGACGAGTACGGCTACGCGCTCGGCAACGCCACAAAGCAAGAATATTATTGGTTTAAAAAAAGAAAAATGCTCGTGCTGCACGTGCAGCACGAATTTCCGTGCATTTCTGCCGTACTCCACAAAACAACAACGTGAAATCACCAAATTTTAGGTTTCGACTGGTTTTGATGACAACGTGAGCATATAACAATGAAAAAGTCATTTCCTGTTTTGACTTTGAAACCGTTCGTACCTATCCAGTTAAAGGATAGTTCGTCTGTATTATACAAGGTGAACAAGACGGAATAATCTCGAAATACTTGCGATAGCGCTAAAGTTATATTTTGGACTCCGTTTTCGTTGCCGTAGCCGTCGTCTTTGCTTAAACTCCGTATTAGGGCCATTTATACTGGAGAAAAAAAAGCGAAGACGCGTCTTATTTTCTTCCGTATAAATGGCCCTATTGTTGTTTTGTGGCTTTCTCGTTTACGACCGCGTCGTAGACCTTAAAGTCCCTATTACTTATACAATAACAATTATTTCATATGCGCGCGTTGAATATGAGATTGTCTTAACACTAGGCAACTATGAAAATATCATTTTCCTTGTGATTTAATTATTACAGGAACCAGTAGAGTCGATGCAGGATCCAGCTGACCCCCCGAAAACCGTTTTGGCATTTCCCAAGGATTCGTACAGAAGGCGTACTCCAAGTCCTCTTGCACAATCACAACGTTCTGTCACATCATTGGAAACTTCCTCCTCTTCTCCTCGTGTCACCTCTTCTGGGTCCCGGGTTCAAAGCCCAGCGCTGTCTCTATCTGGACTAAGGCCGCATCTTGAGGACGATGGAATACAGGAAGGGATCAGACAAGACGCACAACTACGAAGGAGAGGATCATCTTTTGATCAAGAGCAACATATTGCGGATATACCTGGTGCCTTAACAGCCCTTGGTAAGTTAATAGGGAGCTTGTGCACAAAACAATAACATCATTGGTTAAAAGAGCATAAATAATCGTGCTGCACGTGCAGCACGAATTTTAGCAAGTATCTTTGCGGTCCTCTGCATAACAACGACGTGAAATCACCAAATTTGAGGTTTTGAGGACAACGTAAGCAAGCAACAGAGAATCTTTCATTCTCTGTTTTCACTCTAAAACCGCTCCCACCAATTTATTTTTAGGATACTTTGCCCACATTGTACAAAGCAAACTAGACTGAATAATCGCGAAAGACTTACGATAGAGCCAAGTTATATTTTGAGGTGACGTTTTCGTCGACCGTCGCCGTCGGAGATCTTAAATTAGGGAGCTTATGCACGCGCGTTTTTGAGACGCGGACGGCAACCGGAAGAGAAAATTTCGCGTGCCAGGACAGTGGTGTCTCCCAGATTTTTGTACTAATCATCTCTAATGGAGAAAAGGTACTTAGCAACGTAAATGTGGTTGTTGTAAAGACAAGTTAAAAGGGAAAACAGCTCGCTTCCGGTTGCCGTCCGCGTCTCAAAAACGCGCGTGCTTAAGGAGGCTCGAAATAGTTTCTCCTTTTTTCAAACAAATAAACATATTCTGTCCTTAGATACAGTTAGGGCAATCATATCAAGACGAAATTTGGCCAGGGTATTAAGTACCTATCGTAGATTTCTCACATTATGTTTTCCTCCAAAATAATGTTACCATGGCAACGATATTAGGCATTTCTTTGAGCCTTAAAATCAACATATGTTGTCCTTTTTGAAGAAACGAGACGGTGAAATTTTCCCATTCAGCGTTACCAGATAATGTTAGAAATACTCTCTAAAATATTTAAAATTCAACAAAATCTGTAGGTCAGTTTTTCAGAAAAATAAGTTTTTTTGAACTGTGACTCTAATTTCTCCTTAAGGAGGCTCGAAAGGGTTTTCAGCTGAGCGCGCGCGCGTAAGCCGCACACGCAATTCGTAAGCTGCTTGCGTCAGCTTATTATTTAAATGGGTCACCAGAAATAAACAAATACCGCTAATTTCGCTTACCTTTCTCCAATTCGTATATACATGGCCTATAAATAGACATCTCCTATTCACGAAAACTACGAAAATTCTACTTAAACGGTTTAATAGTTACTTAAATCCGTTTGCGTTGACCTGTAGCTCCACTCGCGCGCGGACTCGAATGAGCGGGTGACGCATGCGGAAATGCTGATCTTGTAATCCCCTAATTTTTCCTGAGTTTGCAACTTTACTCGTTTATATCTCTGCTTCAGGACGGTGATTTTTTTTTATTTTTTTGCATGTTAGCTTAGATTAATTTAACCGTTTGTCTTTCAAATTTAAAAAAATTCTGTAGGTGAAAAAAATAATTAGAGACACAATTCAAAAAAACTTATTTTTCTGAAAAACTGACCTACAGATTTTGTTGAATTTTAAATATTTTAGAGAGTATTTCTAACATTATCTGGTAACGATGAATGGGAAAATTTCACCGTCCCGTTTCTTCAAAAAGGACAACATATGTTGATTTTAAGGCTCAAAGAAATGCCTAATATCGTTGCCATGGTAACATTATTTTGGAGGAAAACATAATGTGAGAAATCTACGATAGGTACTTAATACCCTGGCCAATTTTTGTCTTGATATGATTGCCCTAACTGTATCTAAGGACAGAATATATTTATTTGTTTGAAAAAAGGAGAAACTATTTCGAGCCTCCTTAAGCTCCCTATTCCCTATTGTTGGCGCGAGAGGCATAAACCGCGCGGAGAATGGGGAAGGGTGCTGCGAAATACTTATTTCACAGCGCCCTTCCTCATTCTCCGCGCGGCTTCGCCGCTGGTTAATTAGCCTCTCGCGCCAATAATATCGCAGGCTACAGCGTCCTAATGACAGATTCAATGTTGATGCGATAAGTGTCTTATTACGTGTACCTTCTAGGCTTAAAATAAATCTACACCAGGCTATCTTATCCCTCAGTCCTTCCAGGACGCGCTTAACTCCATCTACAATTAACAATTACACCCGTAGCCCGCAAGGGCTATGGGTCAATACCCCATGAGGCGAAGCCGAATGGGCTATTGACCCATGGACCCTTAAGGGCGAAGGGTCTAATTGTTTTAGTATCACCCAACTAGTCGGACAGAAAACGCAATAATAAAGTTAGAAAACGAAAACGCTATTCGAGGATCATTAATAATAGTCCTCTAGTAGCGTAGCCAATCAAAATGCAGGATTTGCCTTAGTCCACTAGTTGGGTGATACTAATGGTTTATAGTAGCACACTAGTTACACGTACGATACACTGTCCAGGGACGACTACAGTTCAGGTTAACCGCTGAGGCTAAATGCCGGCACGAGAAGTGGTATGTGGGATAAATTTCGGTATCGCATACTTATATTATGTAGAATATGATTATGCAGTTGTCTGGGATTTATTTTGTTTGAATTATACTTGCTTGTAATGTTATTTCCTGCCTAATTCACTTATCTAGGAGTTACAAAGTCTTCATGGATGTACAACAACTATCATTACTACTTGCAGCCTTATTTGGTATTCATTAAGGTCTCCACTCCCTGATATTCCACTTATCATATGCCCCTTTCCCTTATTTAAGCTTCTAGCAATGTACAAGACCGCGTTTAAAACTTGGATAAACAATGGAGAAGAGGGTGGCGAATCTATCGCCAACCGTGGCAATTTATTTCAAGGAATGAACATCGGTCGGAAG